>NC_085027.1:767111-840001 GCF_963692335.1 Osmerus eperlanus
TCTCTGTAGTAAATCTGTTTTCAGTAAAAGCTTGGACATCACAAACGCTAACTGCAGCAAGGAGGAAAGGTACTGGTCCTGTCTGTCTGTCTGTGTGTCTGTCTGTGTGTCTGTCTGTCTGTCTGTGTGTCTGTCTGTGTGTCTGTCTGTCTGTCTGTCTGTGTGTCTGTGTGTCTGTGTGTCTGTCTGTCTGTCTGTCTGTCTGTGTGTCTGTGTGTCTGTGTGTCTGTGTGTCTGTCTGTGTGTCTGTCTGTCTGTCTGTGTGTGTGTCTGTGTGTCTGTGTGTCTGTCTGTCTGTGTGTCTGTGTGTCTGTCTGTCTGTCTGTCTGTGTGTCTGTGTGTCTGTGTGTCTGTGTGTCTGTGTGTCTGTGTGTCTGTCTGTGTGTCTGTCTGTCTGTCTGTCTGTCTGTCTGTGTGTCTGTCTGTGTGTCTGTCTGTCTGTCTGTGTGTCTGTCTGTGTGTCTGTCTGTCTGTCTGTCTGTGTGTCTGTCTGTGTGTCTGTCTGTCTGTCTGTGTGTCTGTGTGTCTGTGTGTCTGTCTGTCATCTCTCTCTCAGATACTCCTCATCCCTCCTGCTAGCTGCTGGTCCAGATCTATCACAGTTCTCTGCCATTTTACACCTTTATCATTATTATCATTAAGGCTATTTATTCACTGTGCCATCACATGCAACCGTTTTCTACGACCTCTGTCGAGATGATTATAATGTAATGACAGTGTGTCGGCAGGTGTTTGAATGTTACACGTGTGTCGGGAGGTGTTTGAATGTTACATGCGTGTTTGTGGACATGCTCCCCATCTTGTGTGTTCTCGTACGTGTGTGAACATGGGTGTCACATTTAACTATGATTTACAGATTCAATTTTCTTTTACAACAAAGTCAAATTGTCTATGGGCAATTAAACCCTTAAAACCAGTTAGATGTCAGTGTTTCTATATGGGGGGGGGGGGGGGGGGGCAGTGTGTGGACGAGGGAAGGAGAGTGAGGGGGAGAGAATGAGGGAGAGATGAAAAGTTAATGAATTGTAAATGAAAAATGGAGAGGCATCTTATCTGGAGAACAATGTAGACATTTTGCTGATGAATTTTGCAGCATCCAAAATTGGACGTGTGTGTGTGTGCAGTAAAACTGATTTGTAAGTGTTGACTTGTAGATGGTTCCTGTGTTAACAGGCATCGCTGGCGATCACACATGCTCCAGTCAGACTGGGTAGAGAGAGGAGAGAGAGACATAGGAGAGAGACAGAGAGACGGAGAGAGAGACAGAGGAGAGAGACAGACGGAGAGAGACATCGGAGAGAGACAAAGAGACAGAGAGAGAGGAGAGAGAAACATAGGAGAGAGACAGAGAGACAGAGAGGAGAGAGAGACATAGGAGAGAGACAGAGAGACAGAGAGGAGAGAGAGACATAGGAGAGAGACAGAGAGACAGAGAGAGGAGAGAGAGACAGAGGAGAGAGAGAGAGGGGAGAGACACAGAGAGAGAGAGACAGGGTGAGAGACACAGAGAGAGACACAGAGAGAGAGACAGAGAGAGAGACAGGGCGAAAGATAGACAGAAAGAGAAGACAAAGCGAGAAAGTGACTGAAGGATGGAGACATGTTGAATAAAGAGGCTTGAAAATGTCAAAAACCCTGGCATCTCCCTGGGAACATTCTAGAGCCCCCGAGAGCTCTCCAAACTGCACCTGTCTTTAGAGGAATGCTTTCTGAACAACATCTCTCCTCCAATCATCTGTGTCCATCTCTTCCTCCTGCTCCTCCCAAAATCCTCTCTGTGTCTCCTCTACTTCTGTCTGCTGTGAATATATATGCTGTTCTAACACCTGTGTGTGTGTGTGTGCGTGTGTGTGCGTGTGTGTGTGCGTGTGTGTGTGCGTGTGAAGGTCCAGGTCTATCAGCGGAGCATCGTCTGGTCTCTCCACCAGCCCTCTCAGCAGCCCGCGGGTAAGTCCTCCCACACACCGGCCCACAATGCACCTCACTGCTCTGCTGTCTGTGCTGTCGTCCATCACGGCCCTGCGGGGCGAGCATGCAGGCGCTGGCCTCGCAGCCCGGCGGGTCATGTGACCCTGGGGAGAGTGTCATGTGATACCTGGTGGCCTGTCGTGCTAATTCTGTCATGCAGTCACACACACGCACCCTGTCCAAACACACAGACACACACACCAGTCACACGCACAAGTTACACCAAACACAAACACGGCAATCTGAAGTTGTGTAGCAGGTTAAAGCCATCATGTTCCAGTACAGTCTTCAGGTTCACACTGTCTACAACAGAGAATCTCTGCTGGGGCACACTTCATATTCTGCTGTTTACCTCAAACAAACCCTTACACACTTACAACAGACTCTATACACCATTTACACACCCAACTAAACTCCAAAACTGGTGTGTTTAGTTACTCGTTCATGATGTATTAACAATGACCCAGCCGGTGTCAGGTAGCTTATGTTGATACAGGAACAGCCTGCAGGATCATACGTCTGCAAACGCCCTCCATGCTGACCTGGCATCCTCTCACTGCTGTGGCTGGTTACGAACTGTCATGACCTGTCATAACAGTTGCTATGTCATTCATACCTCAGCATTGCGCATGCATAACCAGGATCTCTCTGAAGGTTGGGAGACCCGAGTCAGTTGTTCACTTCCTGGTTCAGTTGTTCACTTCCTGGTTCAGTTGTTCACTTCCTGGTTCTGCTTCTTGAATGCTTGAGTAACTCTCTTATCTCCCATGGTGCTGCTGCTGCGTCCTGATTGGCTGGGTGTGCTAATGGCATGTTCTTCTCTCTTTCTTTCTGCACTATCACCTCGCCTGCCTGCTTGTCTCCCTCCACACCTCCACCCCTCATCCCTTTACTCTTTTGGTTTTCCGGCGCGTTTTTATGGCTAATAAAACGCTTGGGTTATTATCGCCGGGTTGCGGTGTTTCTATCAATAATATTTTTTTACGTCACCTGGCTTTGGGCACTGCTCTTTCACTGCCTGTCCACGCTGTCACGTGACCGACGCATGGCCAATCACAGCCCGTCCGTCGCTTCTTCGTCCCGCCCCAGTCCCCAGACCTCTGCCAGTCCCCCAACTGTAGCCCCGCCCACTCCCCGGAGTCCCGCCTTAACGGGGTGGGGCCACGCCCCCCCAACTCCTACCAGCCAATGACGGGCTCCCCCCTCATGCACCCCCGCACCCAGACCCTCCCAGCCAAACCCAGAGTTTCCCCCAAACCACTGCAGACCACCCGGTCAAACCCTCTCCCCAGCCCCCTCGATGCCCCCGCCAACCCCCGGTCGGAGCCCTCCACCCCCAGCCAGCCCCCGGCCCCCTGCTTCCCCGCGAGCCCCAGGGTGAGGCGGCACCCCCCCCTCACGGTGCCCCCCAAGCTCTCCATCCCCCTCTCCCCCGTGCCCCCCATGACCCCCCTCCGGCGGCCCCGCCTCCACCCTGACCACAACGGCAAATCTGTCCCCATCACGCAGGTGACCCCGCACCCCTCCCCCAGGGGCAGCCCCCTGCCCACCCCCAGGGGCACCCCGGGGCACACCCCCCGGGAGAGCCCGGCGGGTACCCCCAGCCCTACGCCCCCTCCCAGTCCCTCCATAGGGGGCGTGCCCTGGAGGACCAGACTCAACTCAATCAAGAACAGCTTCCTGGGCTCGCCACGGTTCCACCGCCGGAAAATGCAAGGTACCCTGGGAAGGGGGAGGGGATAGGGGAGGGAGCCTAGATAACAAAGCCTAGATTGAATATTTCAAAGTTAAGACAACAACGTTGTCATGGAAGTTACCACTCCCCCCCTGACCAATTGGGAGTCATGCGATGTTGAGTCTAATTATCTTATTAGCAGTGATTTCTTCTGATTCTTCTATACCGTAGTTAATATGCTGTTGATGATACAGGATTAGTGATAAGAAAGCCACACAGTCTAAAGCTTTGTTTTAATCCTGAACACTGAAAAGTCTTTAGCCTGACTGTACTGTTCTGTTTAGAGTCTTAACTAACCTGTCTGTCTGCCTGTCTGTCTGTCTGCCTGCCTGTCTGTCTGTCTGTCTGTCTGTCTGCCTGTCTGTCTGTCTGTCTCCACAGTCCCGACGCAGGAAGACATGTCCAGCCTCACACCAGACTCCTCTCCAGAGTAAGTAACCCTGGCAACGCCACACCCCAACAACATGTCACATCAACAAACACACTACTGTATCTTCCAGGGGCCCTGAGAGCGGGGGTCTGGTGGGGGCCAGGGGGGGTCTGGTGGGGGTCAGGGGGGTCTGGTGGGGGGCCAGGGGGGTCTGGTGGGGGGCCAGGGGGGGCCAGGGGGGTCTGGTGGGGGGCCAGGGGGGGCCAGGGGGGTCTGGTGGGGGCCAGGGGGGTCTGGTGGGGGGCCAGGGGGGGCCAGGGGGGTCTGGTGGGGGGCCAGGGGGGGCCAGGGGGGTCTGGTGGGGGCCAGGGGGGTCTGGTGGGGGCCGGGGGGGGCCGGGGGGGCATAAACAGCCATGCAGAGGGGCCAGAGCCACAGCTCCATCGATGATGACAGGGATATTTTTAGCGATCAGTCCCCATGAATATCTCAGAGCTTCACTTCCAGCATTCACAGTCACACTGTTATGGAGAGAGGGGGAGCGGACCAGGCGGGCGAGGGAGGGGGGGAGGATGGGGTGAGGAGAGGAGAGGGGGGAGGTTGGGATGATGCCATCCCTGTGTGGACTATCAGAGGATGAGGGTTTGGAGGTGGAAGGAGAAGGATCAGGGACGATACATTTCAGGAAGAAAAAATAAAACATGTTTTGTTTTAGTCAAATGTAGTCCATTAAAGTAGCTTATAGTCGGCCTGATAGCCTTCCTGGTTTGCATATATGTTTTTTAACCTTCAAATGGTGAATTGTAAAATGGTGAAAATATGCAAATGAGTTCATTAGTTGGAAGAGCTTTCTCTGGGGCTGATGAAACTATTCTCCCATCTCCTAAAACCAAACACACATTCCTGGGGGGGAGAGGAGATAGGAAGGAGGAGGGGGGAGGGGGAGGGGGAGGGGGAGGAGAGAAGGAGGAGGAGGGGGAGGAGAGAAGGAGGAGGAGGGGGTGGTCGGAAAGAGAGGGAGGATGAGGAGAGAGGAGGGAGGAGAGTGGGAGGAGCAGAGAAAGGGAGGGAGGAGGAGGAATGGAGGAAGCGTGGCAGTGTCTGTTCTAGTCCAGATGACCCTGTCCCTGTGTACATGTGATACATGAAGCCTTTGTTTTTCCTGCAGGCTGGCTAAGAAGTCATGGTTCGGGAACTTCATCAACCTGGAGAAGGAGGAGCAGATCTTCATCGTGATCAGAGACAAACCTCTGAGCTCCATCAAGGCTGACATTGTCCACGCCTTCCTGTCTGTAAGCACAGCAACACCTCCACTCCCTCCCCCCTCCCTCCCTCTCCCCTCCCTCTCCCCTCCCTCCCTCCCTCCCTCCCTCCTCTCCTCCACTCCCTCCCTCCCTCCCTCCTCTCCTCTCCTCTCCTCCACTCCCTCCACCCTCTCTCCCCATCCCTCTCCTCTCCCCTCCTGGGTTATAACTAAATGTCTGATGTTCACCTCTTTCTCCTTCTCTCCATTTCTTCCTCATGTGTCTCTCTCTCCCCCTCCTCCCTCTCTCTCCCTCCTCTCTCTCTGTAGATCCCTAGTCTAAGCCACAGTGTGATCTCCCAGACTAGTTTCCGGGCGGAGTACAAGTCTTCGGCAGGTCCCACAGTGTTTCAGAAGCCTGTCAAGTTCCAGGTGGACATCACCTACACAGAGAGCACTGCAGCCAGCCGGGACAACGGCATCTACTCTGTCACCTTCACCCTCCTGTCAGGTAGACACACACACACCTAGGGAGGGAGGGAGGGAGGGAGGGAGGGAGGGAGGGAGGGAGGGAGGGAGGGGGAGGGAGGGAGGGAGGGAGGGGAGGGGAGGGGAGGGAGGGAGGGAGGGGAGGGGAGGGGAGGGGAGGGGAGGGGGAGGGGAGGGGAGGGGAGGAGGGGAGGGAGGGAGGGAGGGAGGGAGGAGGGAGGGAGGAGGAGGGAGAGGGAGAGGGAGGGGAGGGAGAGGGAGGGAGGGTAAAGTCAGTGTATTTGAACTGCTGTAGAATTTGACTCCCCCCCCTTCCCCCTGGCAGGTCCCAGCCGGCGTTTCAGGCGTGTGTGGTAGAGACCATTCAGGGCCCAGCTGCTCAGCTCTCACGACCAGCCGGGCGTCCAGCAGACCCAGATATCTGGTGAGTAGAGGACACCTATGACTCCTGACCCCCTTACTACTCACCCCCCCCGACCTCCTCACCCCCCTCTGACCCCCCTACCACTCACCCCCCCGACCTCCTCACTCCCTTGACCCCTCTTACCCCTCAGCCCTGACCTCCACACATTGACCTCTCTTACCCCCTCTGACCCCTGACCTTCTCACCTCTGACCCCTCAGCCCTGACCCCCTCAGCCCTGACCTCCACACCTTGACCTCTCTTACCCCTCTGACCCCTGACCTTCTCACCTCTGACCCCTCAGACCTCTGACCCCTCAGCCATCACCCCTGACTTCCTGACCTTGACCTCCTCACCCCCCCTGACCCCTGACCCCAGCCTCTCTCAGCATCCCAGCACCTGTCACTGCTCAGCACACGCTTCAGGCGCCCGGCATGCATGACCTGTCCTGGCAACACGCCTCACACACGGCTGCCATGGCAACACACCTCACACACGGCTGCCATGGCAACATGCCTCACACACGGCTGCCATGGCCAACATGCCTCACACACGGCTGCCATGGCAAACACGCCTCACACACGGCTGTCCTGGCAACACGCCTCACACAAGACGCTGTCCTGGCAACACGCCTCACACACGGCTGCCATGGCAACACGCCTCACACACGCTACCGTGGCAACCTGTCTGGCACTCCCGCCAGGCAGGTAGAGGTTGGGCTCAAAGACACGCAGCTAACGCAGTCATCTGCACACCTCAGGGCTTCCCCTGGTCTGACACACTACTGCTCTCTCGTTCACACACACCACACACACATCCAGTATTTAAGGTTATAAACTATTTACATGAAACATGTATTTATGTATATAACACACAAGTGTGTGTCAGGACAGGAAGTGTGTGTGTCTGGACAGGAAGTGTGTGTGTCGGGACAGGAAGTGTGACCAGAGCAGAGGATATGAAGATACAGGTGTAGTTTTTTCAACTGAATGTTTTTTCACCGTCCAATTAGAATTCAGTTAGACTGTAGCTGGCCCGCCCCCTGGAGTCACTTCTACATTTTATTGGCTGTTTGGGCTGCTAGAAGAGAGGGGATGAATAGAGAGGGAAGGAAGGAGAGCAATCTTCTGCTGTGTTCCTCATGTCCTTGTTGGTTCATCGGTGTTGTGGTTTTAACTGTGGTGATTGGCTTGATAAGAGCCCCCTCTGCTGGTGAGACAGGGTAGTGCTAGCTGCATGTGTAAACACGTCTTCAGTTTACGTCACAAACGACTGTCTCAGCTCACCAGTAATGGCTGAGACAGGAGCGTTGAGGATCTTAGTTTGAGACCAGTGTGGATAATACAGCTACTTAGTTACTTAGCCTCCTTGCCCAGTTAGCACACCTAATACTGTTAGCACACCTAACTAAATTAGCAGCTATCCCAGTAAGCACACCTAGCACTGTTAACACGCCATGCCCAGTTGGCAACTAGCCTGGCTAGCATCTAACCGGGTAGCATGCCTAGCGCAGTTAGCATGTTCCACAAGCCTTGTCACAGATGGGAACTGTTATCAGGCATTTGAACTAGTCACTACCTCACCCACCCTCACCATCTAGCTGTTTGGATAACCCTCCAGTCTCTACCTCCCTCTTCCTCCCTCTCTCTTTCCTCAAAAGAGAGACCAGCTCTGCTTCATCACAGTCAGTCCAGGAAATGAAAGTTTTAGACTGACGTGGAAATCTTTTATGTTCCGACTGACGTGGGAAATCTTTACGTTCCCACAACTGAAGCAGAGTGGCCTTTTTACTCTCCCTCTCCTCCCTAACCCTCCCCCCCTCTCCCTCTCCTCCCTAACCCTCCCCCCCTCTCCCTCTCCTCCCTAATCCTCCCCCCCTCTCTCTCCGCCGTTTCATACCATCCTGCATGTTGTCATCCTGATGCTTCTGCAGCCTGTCCAAGGAGACAGAGAGACTCTGGCATGCAGAGAGACTCTGGCATGCAGAGAGACTCTGGCATGCAGAGAGACTCTGGCATGCAGAGTGACTCTGGCATGCAGAGAGACTCTGGCATGCAGAGTGACTCTGGCATGCAGAGTGACTCTGGCATGCCGAGTGGAAGTGCTTCTCCTCCACACACACGTACGCACGGTCGCTCTGGCACGCCACACAACTAGCCCTAGCTAGCCCTCTCCACTTTCCCACAACAATTACTAACATAAACCCCCCAAAAATTGAATAATAATAAATGCAAAGATTTTAATAGCCCCTACTGTGATTAGCTACAAGGTGGTACCCTTTTCACAAAACAACTAACATAATATGTCGTCAGTGTCAGTCCTATGAAGAGTAGTACTGTTCATCGGTATAAAGCAGTGAGTTACATAACTTACATAAGTCAGTGACTTATATAAACCGCGGTCCTGACACAGCGGGCTCTTCGTAGAATTCCAACAGTCACTGCTTTAGAAGGACAGAGTTTGTCCATCCGCTGCTAACACCAACGCTAGCAATCCGAACAATGAATAATGAAAAACAAATAATGAACCAACAGGTTGTTGTTAACGGTTCTCCAATGTTGGATCTGAAATGATCGGATGATTGTCTTGGCATTCTAACGTATTTGTCGCTCTATTCGGCATGGCACCATCTAGGATCGATGTGGACCTAAAGCTGTATGTTCTAAAATCCTCATCATAACCTGACATTCTAAACTGAATGATACCAGCTAGACCCCCTCTTGTGGAGGTTTGGTCAGTGCCGGGGCTGGACTGTGTGTGTCTGCTGTGTGCAGGAAAGCAAGTGCTCCAGAGTGTCCCTATGGTCGCTCACCTACAACACAGGGATGACAAGCATGTCCTGATGACATGCAGACCAACCCTAACCCCTGTTTATGTTTGTCACATGAAAGTGTATAAACATGACAGAGTGTTTTCTGTGTGCACCTGGAGCGTGTGTGGAGCCAAAGACGTTGCATGCATTGTTGAACTGTGTTTATATGAAGGTATGAAACACACAGGTACTGCCGTAGACTCCCTTTACACCTCTACATACATAAATACATGAAGACTTTCTGAGAGAGAAGGAGAGTGTGTATGTGTGTGTGTTTGTGTGTGTGAGAGAGTGAAATAGAGAGTCTGAGTTTGAACACCTTTATTGGTTTCCTAAAGGTAATGAGGCAGAGAAAAAGAAACATGTCATCTCAGGTGGCTGAGCGGTTAGGGAATCGGACTAGTAATCAGAATGCAGGTTAGATTCCCGGCCGTGTCAATTGACGTTGTGTCCTTGGGCAAGGCACTTCACCCTACTTGCCTCGGGGAGAATGTCCCTGTACCTACTGTAAGTTGCTCTGGATAAGAGCGTCTGCTAAATGAGTAAATGTAATGTAATCTCACACCTGACTCTACAGACTACTGCAGTACTCAGACACACCTAGCTGTACTGGACAGCAGCACTCAGATAGACACACCTAGCTGTACTGGACAGCAGCGCTCAGATAGACACACCTAGCTGTACTGGACAGCAGCGCTCAGATAGACACACCTAGCTGTACTGGACAGCAGCACTCAGATAGACACACCTAGCTGTACAGTCAAGACAGACTTGATGCAGGTGTGAAGTCACCTTGACCTATGACCTCTGCTCCTAGATGTGTCTCAGCAGTCAGGCAGCAAACCCTCCAAGCGTGGTAAGATCGGCTAGCTACCCTTCACCCCCTTCCCTGCCCCTCTCTCTCACACACACACACACACACACACACACTTAGGCCTTAGGGTACACCTCACCTGTGTGTGTGAGCATGTACGAGTGTGTGTGTGTGTGTGAGAGAGAGAGTGTGAGACACTGTGCAGCACTACTCACCATATGACAGGTCTTGTGCACGGTGTCAGTGTGTTGTTACATCTCCTCTATGTCCACTATCCTTCTACTCTCACTAAGAAAGGTGGGCCTAGCCCCAAGTCAAAACAAGACAGAGATCACCAGATCCCAGTGTAAAAACATGTTATGACAGGATCAGTAGGAGACTGTTGAAGGGGTATTGTGTAAACCCTAATGCAGACAAGGGCTGGTGTGCTGAGGTTGAAATGTGTCACTCAGTGTGTCTGCATGTCTGCAGTATTGTCATGTTCCTGTGTGAGTATTGACTTGTTCAGACCCCTCATGTGTTCTGAGCAGAGCTCTGGGAGCAGGGAGGAGGTGTCTAGGAGCCTCACACACCACACTCACCACACACTCACCACACACACCACACTCACCACACACTCACCACACACACCACACTCACCACACACTCACCACACACACCACACTCACCACACACTCACCACACACACCACACTCACCACACACTCACCACACACACCACACTCACCACACACTCACCACACACACACCACACACTCACCACACACTCACCACACTCACCACACACTCACCACACACACCACACTCACCACACACTCACCACACACACACCACACACTCACCACACACACACCACACACTCACCACACACACACCACACACTCACCACACACACACCACACTCACCACACACACACCACACTCACCACATACACACTCACCACACAGGAAGGAGAGTGTTTAGACAAGAAGTCCAGATGCTCAGCCTCAGTTCTCCCAGAGCTCCTCTCAGCCCCCCCCCACACCTGCCCCCCCCCCACCCCCCACACACACCTGTTCCTCCCAGCCTGGGGAAAGAGACTGCAGACTAGGCACCACCTATGTCCAGAACCAGAGGATCACAGTTGGACTCCAACTCTGACCAGGTCTACTGGACCACAGCTGTTCTGTGTTTCTAGGCGTACCTCCACAACTCCACTGTTAAACACCGTTGGTTAAACCCTGATTCTCCCCCCGTTCTGTAGACTAACTACAATGACGGGTGAGAGAAGATGCCACCAAACATTATCCCCCAATCTTAGTTTCTGGCCTAAGAGTCTCCTTACCTCCAGTTCTCCTCCTCCTCCTCCTCCTCCTCCTCCTCCTCCCCGTCCTCCCCGTCCTCCCCCTCCTCCTCCTCCTCCTCCTCCCCCCCCTCCTCCTCCTCCTCCCCCTCCTCCTCCTCCTCCCCCTCCTCCTCCTCCTCCTCCCCCTCCCCCTCCTCCTCCCCCTCCTCCTCCTCCTCCTCCTCCTCCTCCTCCCCCTCCTCCTCCTCCTCATCCCTCCATCAGCACCTGTCCTGGTGTTAACCCATCGCTCATTCGTTGTTTGTTCTCTCTCTCTTTTCTTCTTCTCTCCATCTGTGTTCCTAGGCAGCCCGTTGAGTAACTTCTTTGACGTAATTAAACAGCTTTTTTCAGACGAGAAGAGCAGCCAAGCGCCCCACCCCCCTGGCCCCCCCGCCACGCCCAGCCCCCCCACCAAGCATGCCCCCTGCTCCAGGCGTAACGAGCCCCCACCCACTGACTCTAAATGCCCCCCGGGCAAAGACAAAACAAAGATGGCCGCCTCCGCCAGGACACAGGAAGAACCCTGATAAGGAGCTGTAGCGCTGCATGGCTAGATGATGATGAGGATGATGACGATGAGAATGATGATGATGAGAATGATGATGATGATGAGTTATCAGGTCATTAAAACTAACCCCAACTCAGAGAACTGCTGACAAGTTAGGATACATGTCCCTCTGAAAGAAACAACTTAAAAACATGACTTTTTGACTATTGCCTAAAGACTTTTGTACTGTGTGATGGAATGCCTGTTTGAGTGGATCAGTATTTAACAACAAGTAGCACATGCAACTGTGTCCTGTGTGGGTGTGTGTGTCCTCGCGCGTGTGTCCTCGCATGTGTGTGTGATGGCTTGACTTCTCTACCACCAGGGATCATCCAAAAAACCTATTAAAGTCCTGCTTCCTGGAGATGTCTGGCTGAGCCTAGCTCAGCTCCCTCTAGGACCCAGAGAGCCAGAGAGAGAGACTTCACTCTCCACAAGCCCCTTCCACTCCACACTCACACACATCCACACCCTGACAAACACACACACACACACCCCAGACACCGCTGAAGACATGGAGATGAGCCTTAAGACAATGATGTTCGTCAAACCTGCACACACACACACAGTCTTTCTCTTGTTCTCTCTCTCCTACACACACACCCGCTGGGGGATGTATGGACTTGAAGCAGAGCCCCTGGTTCCTGTGGAGGCAGTGTGGAGGTGTGTCAGCACAGAGAGACGCTGGTTGGATTGTAACTCTTAATGTCGTCTCTGTGAACGTCTGGGTTGTAACACTGGACTGTGGCGTTGCTGTACGAGTCGGTTTCAGGATCCTCCGATGACAGAATACTTTGGGTGGGGGAGGGGGGGAGGGTACACAAATGAATGATCTATTCTGTTGTACAGATTGAATACGTTGCATATGTACAAATGTGTAGTTGTGACATTATGTTTAGCAAAGTTGTGTTGCCACATCTTTTTTTTAAATTTCAGGACATGTTTAATCCTGATATCCATTAACATTTTCATCTCCTATCTTGATCGACGAGTCGTTCGGTTTGTCTTTTCGTTCATGTTTATTTGAGGTATCTGCGGGATTCAGACATCTGTAAACATATGGTGTATATTTTTGTACCTTATTGTATTTTGTCATTTGTTTTTTATTTATTTATGCTGGGTTAAACTATTTATATAAATGATGTAGAAAATGTGTTTCTTACATCTGATTATTTAAAAAAAAATGTTTCCATGTTTAAGTTATTGGTCATTCAGGATTAATGCAATGTTTGTGAACATCTACTCTTTTCCCAGCTTTGATGAGAAAGCTTGTAATATACGTTTGGAAAAAGGATTTACCGTAATTTAAGAATGTAGACTAGCCTCTCCGTGAGGGAAGAGCCCCATGTTTACTGTCAGCTCATTCCTGGTGGGCGTGCGACCACCACAGACTCACCAAACACTCGTCCTGTAAATACGCCAGTTTGCTGATTAACTTATTTAAAACCGAGAAGGTTCCTACTCTTAGCTTTTACCTTGGATTGTTGTTTGCATGTCAAACATTTGTCTTTTCTTTGCATGTTGTTGATGTTGTGTCCCTGTTCTCCTGTTCTCTTTATCCTTCCGTTTCCTGTTTCCTGTTCTGTTCCTCCCCTCACATCGGTTTTTATTTATAACTTTTCTTTTGTTCTTCATTTTCTTTATTCCCCCCTGCATCTTCTGTTACTATGGTTACTCTTTCACTCACACTCACACTCACACACACACACTCACACACACACACACACACACACACACACACACACACACACACACACACACACACACACACACACACACTGTCCCCTAGGAGGGACATGGCATTCTGGTGTCCCAGAGAAAACAAAGCAATACCCATCGCTGTCCTCCTTCCTGGTGCAGACTGGGAACACGGAGCACAGTTAGACAGCAGTGATGTTAGCTGGAACTAAACAAACTCTGACGATGTGTCCCCTGTAACATAACTGTGAACAACTGCAGTGCAAAAGGAAATAAATCTGTTGACTTTGAAGCCGCGTCTGACCTCTTTCTGAGACGACCCAGAGACGACGCCACGGAAACGGGTTTGGTTGGGAACTTTAATCAAGATCTAACTCCAACTTATCTAAATGGATCTGTGTGAGATATGAAATAGCGGCTCAAGACACGTAACTAAATAGACGTGATGGTGACGGTAGGACATTTCAGGCTGTGACCCCAGCCGTGACTAGCCGTGTCCTAGGCGTGTCCCAGCCGTGTCCTAGCCATGTCCCAGCTGTGACTAGCTGTGTCCTAGCCGTGACTAGCCGTGTCCTAGCCGTGTCCCAGCCGTGTCATAGGCGTGTCCCAGCCGTGCCCTAGCCGTGTCCCAGCCGTGCCCTAGCCGTGTCCCAGCCATGCCCCAGACGTGTCCCAGCCGTGTCCTAGCCGTGTCCTAGCCGTGTCCTATCCGTGTCCTAGCCGTGTCCTAGCCCCAGGGAGAAGGCAGTGTCCGTGTTCAGGGGTTGAGAAGGTTTGGATGAAAAGTCATGCTGTGTTCACACCAAAGGAAATTTGGATTTTCGCTTCGCTTTAATTTGTGTTTATTCGTGCAAATCGCTATAGGAGCCAACCATGTCGAAATGACTACTATAAACGGATACGAAGTAGTGTCGTATGGCAGAGGACGCCCACAGACAGCTACAATGGCCTACTCTTGCCCTCCATTTCTTCTAAAACATCAGTTAACACCGTAATGCAATTTTGTTGCTGGTTCTGTCTCTATCAGACTTGTAGCAAAACTGAAATCCATGGGTAGGAGGATCCTTTTCCATTACTCCTTCAATTGACTGCTTTAAGAAACTGCTTAAAATATACCTTTTTAAATCAGGTTTTAATTCTTAATTTGTTTGTGATCGTTTTTATTGTTATTGTATATTAAGTTGTAAGGTAGGCTACTGTTGCGCTTCCAGTACAAGAAAGGAAAAAATCAAGAATATGTACATTAATGAATTCTATTACATTACTACAATAATATAATCTGGAATAACTGCAGTTTAAGGACTGAAAATGGAGCCAGAGTTCCATAGATGAGCCTCTTAAAGCCTGGCTGAAGACACGAGCTGGATGTGATGTTATACACGCGTGATGTTGTACATGTGATGTTCTACACATAATGTTCTACAGGTGTGATGTTCTACAGGTGTGATGTTACATTTACATTTAGTCATTTAGCAGACGCTCTTATCCAGAGCAACTCACAGTAAGTACAGGGACATTCCCCTGAGGCAAGTAGGGTGAAGTGCCTTGCCCAAGGACACAACGTCATTTGGCACAGCCGGGAATCGAACTGGCAACCTTCAGATTACCCCCATGTTCTACAGGTAGGATGTTCTACAGGTGTGATGTTCTACACGTTATGTTCTACAGGTGTGATGTTCTACACGTTATGTTCTACAGGTGTGATGTTATACACATGATGTTCTACACGTGATGTTCTACAGGTGTGATGTTCTACACGTGATGTTCTACAGGTGTGATGTTCTACACGTGATGTTCTACAGGTGTGATGTTCTACACGTGATGTTCTACAGGTGTGATGTTATACACATGATGTTCTACACGTGATGTTCTACAGGTGTGATGTTCTACACGTGATGTTCTACAGGTGTGATGTTCTACACGTGATGTTCTACAGGTGTGATGTTCTACACGTGATGTTCTACAGGTGTGATGTTCTACACGTGATGTTCTACAGGTGTGATGTTCTACACGTGTGATGTTTTACACGAGTCATGTTTTGCACACAGGCCATTTCCTTAGTGTGATGTCACTTCCTGCAGGTGGGGTGGAGAGAGCACAGCCTCTCCACCAGGGTCTCCTCCAGGCCTGCCAGCAGGGGAGGGGGGTTCTGGTGGCTGCCTAGCCCCTCCTGGGGCCCTGTCCCTGGGCTGCCTAGCCCCTCCTGGGGCCCTGTCCCTGGGCTGTGGTCCTCCAGCACCAGGCTGTGGAAGTCCTTTCTCTCCAGGAGTTCTTCCATGTTCTGCAGGAAGAACCCTTCACAGAACCTCCTGAGTTCTGTCCCCCCGCAGCCCTGCACACACACACACACACGTACATTTTGATGACTTGACGATCTTGAAAATACAGTCCTAGTAACAGACAACCCACCAGCTTGTATATAGCTGCGGTGCTGAGTCGACCCACCAGCTTGTATATAACTGCGGTGCTGAGTCGACCCACCAGCTTGTATATAGCTGCGGTGCTGAGTCGACCCACCAGCTTGTATATAGCTGCGGTGCTGAGTCGACCCACCAGCTTGTATATAGCTGCGGTGGTGAGTCGACCCACCAGCTTGTATATAGCTGCGGTGCTGAGTCGACCCACCAGCTTGTATATAACTGCGGTGCTGAGTCGACCCACCAGCTTGTATATAGCTGCGGTGCTGAGTCGACCCACCAGCTTGTATATAGCTGCGGTGCTGAGTCGACCCACCAGCTTGTATATAGCTGCGGTGCTGAGTCGACCCACCAGCTTGTATATAGCTGCGGTGGTGAGTTAAGAGTTCCTGGCTGTGGTCTCTTACCTCAGCAGCCTCATACAGCCCAACACAGCTGTCCAGGGTCACGCTCTGGGAGAGCAGCGCCTCACAGCACCTCAGCAGCGGCCCCAGCTGGAAGATACAGGCCAATGGCAGTAACTGGAGGGGAGGAGGCATCATTAACACCAGCTTAACCACAGACAGACTCTCACCACCAAAAGTACTGTACTCTGCAGTGTGTGTATGTGTGTGTGTGTGTTCTCCCTCCATGGTGAGGTGTGTGTGTGTGTTCTAACCTCCATGGCGTCGTCCTGTGTCAGGGTCAGTCCTTCTGTACCTCCACAGTATAGAGACGACATCATTTTCTGGAACAAATCATTTAATTCAGAACATTCAAGTCGAAGAAAATGTTTAGTCTAAAACGATTCTGCCCCCTCCCTCTCCCTCCCCTCTGCTGACATCACCACACGCAGCCTACCTCGAACGTTCCATATGTGATGTCACTGACGTGTATGATCCTGTTGTCAGGGCAACCGCCCGACCCACTTGGACCCAGCAGAGATCTGAAGCTGAGCAGGAACACAGAGAGATGATACACACACACACACACACCCACATCCACACACACACACCCACACCCACGGGTGGGCTCACCTGGCGGAGGCTGACAGGAGCAGGACTCTGTGGCCGTGGAAGGGACGTCCCTCCACCAGGAACGTCACGTCAGACATCTCCTCGCTGTTCAGAAACACAGCGTCTGAGAGCAGGGAGACATTACTTTAGTATTAATCTGTATTTGGTGGCTTGATCAATATTATTTCTTGTCATTGCGCCCCTTTATTTCCTGACTATCACGCACAACAAACGTAAGCTAGTCTACAAAGCTACCATGGAGAGGTACCTAGCTGTATAGAGGTACCTAGTTGTATCGAGGTACCTAGCTGTATAGAGTACCTAGCTGTATAGAGGTACCTAGCTGTATAGAGTACCTAGCTGTATAGAGTACCTAGCTGTATAGAGGTACCTAGCTGTATAGAGGTACCTAGCTGTATAGAGGTACCTAGCTGTATAGAGGTACCTAGCTGTATAGAGGTACCTAGCTGTATAGAGTACCTAGCTGTATAGAGGTACCTAGCTGTATAGAGGTACCTAGCTGTATAGAGGTACCTAGCTGTATAGAGGTACCTAGCTGTATAGAGGTACCTAGCTGTATAGAGGTACCTAGCTGTATAGAGGTACCTAGCTGTATAGAGTACCTAGCTGTATAGAGGTACCTAGCTGTATAGAGTACCTAGTTGTATAGAGGTACCTAGCTGTATAGAGGTACCTAGTTGTATAGAGGTACCTAGTTGTATAGAGTACCTAGTTGTATAGAGGTACCTAGCTGTATAGAGTACCTAGTTGTATAGAGGTACCTAGTTGTATAGAGGTACCTAGTTGTATAGAGTACCTAGTTGTATAGAGGTACCTAGCTGTATAGAGTACCTAGTTGTATAGAGGTACCTAGCTGTATAGAGGTACCTAGCTGTATAGAGGTACCTAGTTGTATAGAGGTACCTAGCTGTATAGAGGTACCTAGTTGTATAGAGTACCTAGTTGTATAGAGGTACCTAGCTGTATAGAGTACCTAGTTGTATAGAGGTACCTAGCTGTATAGAGTACCTAGTTGTATAGAGGTACCTAGCTGTATAGAGTACCTAGTTGTATAGAGGTACCTAGTTGTATAGAGTACCTAGTTGTATAGAGGTACCTAGCTGGATGGAGGTACCTAGCTGGATGGAGGTACCTAGTTGTATAGAGGTACCTAGTTGTATAGAGTACCTAGTTGTATAGAGGTACCTAGCTGGATGGAGGTACCTAGCTGGATGGAGGTACCTAGTTGTATAGAGGTACCTAGTTGTATAGAGGTACCTAGCTGTATAGAGTACCTAGTTGTATAGAGGTACCTAGTTGTATAGAGTACCTAGCTGTATAGAGGTACCTAGCTGTATAGAGGTACCTAGCTGTATAGAGTACCTAGTTGTATAGAGGTACCTAGTTGTATAGAGGTACCTAGTTGTATAGAGTACCTAGTTGTATAGAGGTACCTAGCTGTATAGAGGTACCTAGTTGTATAGAGGTACCTAGCTGTATAGAGTACCTAGCTGTATAGAGGTACCTAGTTGTATAGAGTACCTAGTTGTATAGAGGTACCTAGCTGTATAGAGGTACCTAGCTGTATAGAGTACCTAGCTGTATAGAGGTACCTAGTTGTATAGAGTACCTAGTTGTATAGAGGTACCTAGTTGTATAGAGTACCTAGCTGTATAGAGGTACCTAGCTGTATAGAGTACCTAGTTGTATAGAGGTACCTAGTTGTATAGAGGTACCTAGTTGTATAGAGTACCTAGTTGTATAGAGGTACCTAGCTGTATAGAGTACCTAGTTGTATGGAGGTACCTAGCTGTATAGAGTACCTAGTTGTATAGAGGTACCTAGCTGTATAGAGGTACCTAGTTGTATAGAGTACCTAGTTGTATAGAGTACCTAGTTGTATAGAGGTACCTAGCTGGATGGAGGTACCTAGCTGGATGGAGGTACCTAGCTGGATGGAGGTACCTAGCTGGATGGAGGTACCTAGCTGTATAGAGTACCTAGTTGTATAGAGGTACCTAGCTGGATGGAGGTACCTAGCTGGATGGAGAGAGAGGTGTCCAGAGGAGGAACAGTAGGAATGGGAGCAGGACTGTAGCAGTGGGAGAAGATGGAGACCAGCCTCCTGGTCACCTCAGAGTCCTGGAGAAGCAACCAGAATCAAGAAGAGTCAGGAGGATCCCAGTGTGCCTGGCTTGGTTTAACAGGAGCACTAACATGTACATACAAAACACAGAGTGACTGGAAGATAAACAAGATAAATAAAGAAGATTAGATCAAAATATGTTTTTGCGTAAATGATGTAGTAGCATTTTAATATGGAGCAGTGTTAACATGTTGTGTTAATCATGGATTAGCGCTTGTTGTGTCATCAAGCACCTTGCTGGAGGCGAACATGCTGAACAGCAGGGGTAGGCCGGACGAGACCAGGGCCTCGCAGTACTCCTCCGGCCTCAGGGAGGGGAAGTCTGAGAGGAGGGCAAGGACGGCGTCGTCCCTGGAGAGCTGGCAGGCACTCTGGAGAGACAGCAGCCAGGCGTGGAACTGCCATGGCACGCCTGAGGGTCAGGGGTCAGAGGTCAGAGGTGATGTTTATGTTGCTAATAAGCCATACGCTTTGGATGTTACTGTTCAACTGTTGAGATATTATTGTTGCACTGTGCCTGGTAGCTGAGATGTGGTTACTTTACACTGTGTCTGGTAGCTGAGATGTGGTTACTTTACACTGTGTCTGGTAGCTGAGATGTGGGTACTTTACACTGTGCCTGGTAGCTGAGATATGGTTACTTTACACTGTGTCTGGTAGCTGAGATGTGGGTACTTTACACTGTGCCTGGTAGCTGAGATGTGGTTACTTTACACTGTGTCTGGTAAATACAGACATTTCCTTGACCCAGGCCTCCACAATACTGTAGAACTCTGCATTTCTGATCTTTGGTCTTCTTCTACATAGATGCACTGTTTGTATGTTGCTTTTGATGAAAAGCTCTGCTAAATGACTAAAACGTAATGTAATGTAACAACAGGTGCTAAATGAGGCATTTAGGCCAGATGAGAAGGTAAACAGGAGAGTAGCTGTACCGTACCTAGAGCCCTCAGTTCCATGGTGATGTCCAGGTAACCATGCTCAGCGCTGCAGTAGGCTGCCTGCTGGACAGCCCTCATCCTGGGTTTGGACAGTCGGGGAAGGCGACTGGAGCTGAGGGGGCTGTGGGTGGAGGATGTGGGACTGGGGGTGGAGGATGTGGGGGTGGAGGATGTGGGGCTGGGGGTGGAGGATGTGGGGCTGGGGGTGGAGGATGTGGGGCTGGGGGTGGGGCTGGGGGTGGAGGATCTGGGGCTGGGGGTGGAGGATGTGGGGCTGGGGGTGGAGGATCTGGGGCTGGGGGTGGAGGATGTGGGGCTGGGGGTGGAGGATCTGGGGCTGAGGGTGGAGGATCTGGGGCTGGAGTGGGGAGCGCTGAGGCCAGAGGCTGGGCCTCCTGGGGGGAGGGCCCCCTCCTCCACCCCCTCAGCCAGGATCTCCTCCAGGGACAGGATGTCTGAGTCTGGTCCCGGCTGCCTCAGCTGGCCCAGCAGCCTGATCAACACGTCCCTGCACAGGGAGCACACAGACACATACACACACATGAATACACACACATAAATATACACAAACACATACAGAAATATATACACATCCTCACACACACACCTGTGTCCATGAGCAGTGGCGCAGCTGAAGCAGTTGAGGTCCTCGTCCAGCGAGGAACCTGTGACCCCGGCCTCCTGCTCCCTCACCAGGGGGTCAGCCCCAAACACCAGCAGCAGGCTCACCATCTCATAGTGACCTGCACACACACCCAGGGGTGTGTGACTGTGAGTGTGTGTGTGTGTGTGTGTGAGAGTGTTAGTGTGTGTGTGTTAATGTGTTCTCACCAGCAGCGGAGGCCAGCTGTAGTGGAGTCTCAGTGCAGCAGTGCTGCCCGTCTGTCAAGGCAGCTCCCTCCACCTCTGCTCCCGCCTCCAGCAGCAACTACACCCAGGATCACATGACCACACCCAGGATCACATGACCACACCCAGGATCACATGACCACACCCAGGATCACATGACCACACCCAGGATCACATGACCACACCCACGATTACATGACCACAGCCAGGATCACATGACCACCCACGATCACATGACCACAGCCAGGATCACATGACCACAGCCAGGATCACATGACCACAGCCAGGATCACATGACCACAGCCAGGATCACATGACCACACCCACGATCACATGACCACAGCCAGGATCACATGACCACCCAGGATCACATGACCACCCAGGATCACATGACCACACCCAGGATCACATGACCACACCCAGGATCACATGACCACACGGGACGGTCACATGACCAGCCCACCAGCAAAACCACCAACAACATAGCAGCACTGAGACTTAACATGTCATGCTACTGACAGATCTAACAGGAAGTGAGGTCTAACCTGACAGGATGTTAACAGGAAGTGAGGCCTCACCTGAGCCACAGAGAGGTGTCCATGCAGCACAGCGAAGCTGAGGGCCGCCCAGCCCCGGGTGTCTGGGTGGACGGAGGGGTTTCTGGGAGAGCATCCTGGAACCTGACAGAGACACACCAGGGACGGGATGACTCAGCGAATAACATGTCAAACGTAAAGTAGCTGTCCAGGTGTGTGTGTGTGGTCTCACCTGCAGGTCCAGCCGGGCCCCAGCCTCTATCAGGATCTGGACCAGAGCCTCGTCTCCAGACGCACAGGCAAACATCAGAGGACTCAGACCCTGGAAGGCAGGAGAGACAGACAGCTGGGGTTGGTGGCTGGTTGGACCATGAAGCTATCCTCTCCCCTCCTCCCCCTCCCTCCCTCCCTCCGTCCTCCTCCCTCCTCCTACCTGCAGGTCCAGGGTGTTGACCCCCTCCTCCCCCAGCAGCAGCGAGGCTGGTGTCACCAGGTCGGCCCTCCCGCTGGCCAGCATCCTGAAGCCCTGCTCCTGCTGTAGGCCGGCCCAGAGGACCTCCGCAGGCACCGCCCTGCAGCCTGGGAGGCACTCTGGCCTGGGGAGGAGAGGGAGGGAAGGAGGGAGGGAGGGAGGGAGGTGAATATGGGTTGTTCCTCTGTTTTCTGTTAACTTTCTGTGAACGTTACATTTTGTAAACTGTGTTTTTTGTGTTCAAAGTGTTCAAAATGTTCAAAGTGTTAAGTGCAAGTTTTAACCTAAGTGTTCTGGTAACTGCACATTTGTAAACTACACTTTTTTTTTATATGGCCTGTTGTAAACTGGACATTATGTTAACTTGACCAGTTGTAAAGTTGACCATCTCACCACAGCTGTCGTGGCTCGCAGTGCATCCCTGGGAGGAGCAGGCGAGATGTCTGTGTGACATCATCACTGTCCACCAATAGGCTTCTTCGGTGCTTAGCATGCGCCACGGCAATCCGGATCCACTCCACGAGAGGGGGGAGGAACAGGAAGTGCCTGTTGAGAGGGGAGGAACAGGTAAGTGAGGAACAGGAAGTGGGATAACAGGAAGTGGAGGAGAAGGAGGTACAGGAGCAGAGGAGGGATTGGACTTGAGACAAATGGATTACTAAAGCCAGTGGTTATAATTGATGCCAGATAAAGTGACAGAAAGTAACACTGAGTAGCACATACACACACACACAAACACACACTCACCACACACACACACACACCTCTCTCTGTGCAGGGCCATGGTAGGGGGGTTCTCCAGGGACTCTTCCTGAGACGACAGGAAGTAGAAGAGAGTGTGCAGGGCGTCCGAGGCCCATGATACTGGCTGCTGATTGGCTGGTCGAGCAGGGCTGAGGGTGGAGCCAACTGTTCGGAAGCAATGCATGTGGCGCATGGCCTGAGACACCAGGTCACCTGACAGGAAGCAGGAAGTAGTCATATTATATTTAATACAACACAGCACATTTATACATATATACAGCAAACCAAAGGTGTATGTAAATCTTCCCCTCTTGTTCAGGGGTGACCATAACCGAGTCTGAGAATCCACAGAAACACAAACCAGGTTTGAATGTTCTGGACTTTATTCAAGTGTTATTTTAAATGGATCAACAGATGAGGTAAAACACAATGAGGACACTCATAAAAAGGGTGTGAGTGTGTGTGTCTGCATGCATGTGTGTGTGTGTCTGCATGCATGCGTGTGTGTGTGTGTAAGAGAGAGCGGGGGTGGTGACACATGGAGGTGAATGTGAGGCCTTGTTTTCCTGGAACAACCAAGAGACTGTTACCTAGTGTCAGTGTACTCACTTACACACACACACACAGACCCCACCCCCATACCCCACCCGACACACACCCAGACTCACTGAGCTCTGAGATGGTTCCTACACAGGTAGAAAGCAGGGCATGTTCCAGGCTGCTAAGCTCCATCTGCAGGTACACCTCCTCCCTGCTCCCCCCTGGAGCCGGGACACCCTGCAGGTACCAGCTCACCTGGCCTGGTACGGACAGCTCACCTGGAGGGTGGGGTGAGGGAAGGGGTGAGAGAGGGAGAGCATCAGAACAATTATTTAGAATCCAGGAGTGCCAGTAATACATTGGAGAAGATACCCTCCTGTAGGGTTACACTCCAACCCTGCTCCTGGAGAGATACCCTCCTGTAGGGTTACACTCCAACCCTGCTCCTGGAGAGATACCCTCCTGTAGGGTTACACTCCAACCCTGCTCCTGGAGAGATACCCTCCTGTAGGGTTACACTCCAACCCTGCTCCTGGAGAGATACCCTCCTGTAGGGTTACACTCCAACCCTGCTCCTGGAGAGATACCCTCCTGTAGGGTTACACTCCAACCCTGCTCCTGGAGAGATACCCTCCTGTAGGGTTACACTCCAACCCTGCTCCTGGAGAGATACCCTCCTGTAGGGTTACACTCCAACCCTGCTCCTGGAGAGATACCCTCCTGTAGGGTTACACTCCAACCCTGCTCCTGGAGAGATACCCTCCTGTAGGGTTACACTCCAACCCTGCTCCTGGAGAGATACCCTCCTGTAGGGTTACACTCCAACCCTGCTCCTGGAGAGATACCCTCCTGTAGGGTTACACTCCAACCCTGCTCCTGGAGAGATACCCTCCTGTAGGGTTACACTCCAACCCTGCTCCTGGAGAGATACCTTCCTGTAGGGTTACACTCCAACCCTGCTCCTGGAGAGATACCCTCCTGTAGGGTTACACTCCAACCCTGCTCCTGGAGAGATACCCTCCTGTAGGGTTACACTCCAACCCTGCTCCTGGAGAGATACCCTCCTGTAGGGTTACACTCCAACCCTGCTCCTGGAGAGATACCCTCCTGTAGGATTACACTCCAACCCTGCTCCTGGAGAGATACCCTCCTGTAGGGTTACACTCCATGCCTTTTCCAGCACACCTGATTCTAATAGTTTGCTAGTTGCTGTGTTGAGTCAACCTCCATGCCCAGAGAAAGTTTGAATCAGCCACTTTTTTCCAACATAAAGTCTGAGCTACCCAGCCACTCATATGTGAAGAACATCATCCACACCCCCCCTATAAAGAACACAGGACCCAACCTACACACACACACACACACGGAAACGCTACAAAAACACACACGGTCATTGTGTCATGATGAGAGGGATGTTTAGCTGACTCTCATTCTCCTGAACAATAGAAACAGCTTTCTCTCCTCTCTACTGAGGCCGGGCCAGGGAGGAAGGAGGAGGGGGGAGTGAGAAGGGGGAGAGAGGGGTGGGTTGTAGAGGGGGAGAGGGTTGACTGTGATTACAAATTCAATAGGTCGTTCAACTCCTAACATTGTAATAACAAAGTATGCACAGAGGGCTGCTTTGTGTGTGTGTGTGTGTGTGTGTATGTGTGTGTGTGTGTGTGTGTGTGTGAGTGAGTGTTTGAGTATGTGCATGTTTCTGGGGGTAATTTAGGTCAGACTCCATCACGCTGGTGTTGACGCCTACATAGAACCAACCCCCTCCGCCAGCTTGTTCATAGTGAGTTAAGATTGTTATCCACACAGGCCTGTTCACACACCTACATAACAGGCCTGTGTGTGTGTGTGCCTACAGAACAGGTCTCTGTTCATGCAGACCATTCATTCACAACAAGAGGCCAGTCTTCAGTGTGGACAAAGCACAACATCATGTTTTCTGATCTCTACCTGTGAAGTGTGTGTGTGTGTGTGTGTGTGTGCTCTCCTACTGTGTACACTCCATGTCCGTGTTCCCGTAATCATCTGTGATTAAGTCATTTCCTTTCACTCTCCACTCGTGTGTGTGTGATGTGTGTGTGTGTGGTGTGTGTGTGATGTGTGTGTGATGTGGAGCATCATGGACCTCTGCAGAAACTCAGGAACTGTTGGGTCAGAACATCTCCCTCATATATAATTTATTTATATTTGGTCTGCATATGCAACTAGTGTTATCGTTTTATATCTTTTTCTGATTATATCTAGTATTAACTTTGTATTCTATGTATACTTCTGTCCACTTTGCTGCTCCAATGCCCAGGTGTTCCCATTGTGGGACGAATAAAGGTATATCTTATCTTATGTTATGTTATATGTCCATGGGTGATCAGGAATGTCTCTATTCTCAGTCATGTCGACATTTCGACTCTCATCACTAAAGAGAGGAGAACAGAGAAGCCTAAAAAATAATAGATTAAAGAAGAGTACAATAGAGTGCAGTAGAGTACTGTAGAGTCCTAATCAAGTACTCATCAATGATGCAAACTTTTGGGGGAAAATCTTCTTCTTGTTGCCTCGTGCCTTGCTCTACGGTAACTTTTGTACGACTAACTTACGTTTGTTGTGCATCCAGGAAATGAAAAAAGGTTGGCAATGACAATAAATCATATTGATCATGCAACCAAATACAGATTCAAACTAAAGTAACAAGCCTGGCTTTAAAATGTAAGAAGTAGAAAGTACCGATATTTGTGTAAAAAAGTATTGCTAGCAGAAAAATCGACTTAAGTACAGTAACAAAGTATTTGTACTTTGTTACTTACCATCTCTGCTAAAACACACACACACAGACCAACACACAGACAGACCAACATACGCACACACACACACACCCTGGCTCCAGCCATCCCGAGGTGTGTTTAGACACCACAGGTCTGACACCAGCAGGATTACACTGTCATCACTGATGACTCATCACTGCCTTCCCGCCCAAACTGAGAGGTCGAAGAGAACACATTCTGCTCCAGTTCAGACTCTTTAACAATGTACAAAAGATACACTCACTGTGGTGCCTGATAAACCATTACAACCATTCCTGCCTAACTGAGGCAAGTTGACACCAGCAACGTGTGTGATTAACGAACAGGAGTCAGCACACAGTTTTAACAGGAGGGATGGTTATACAGGGATCCAACTCGACACAGGTTTAGATTTGACATGTTCTTCATTTAATTCTTCATTCTGCTAAACGAAGACTACATTGTTACATTGAAACTATGTAGGTTATACTCACAGCCCCGGAACAGAAGTATCAAAAGGCAATAAAACTCACCGCTGGCGTTTTTACCGCAAATGAGGTGTTCGTAGCTCTGCAGGACCCCCCATAGCTCCGTGTCATTGCTCACGAGCCCCTCCAGGACCTCGGCGGTCACCGTGACTTGGGTTTCCCCGCAGCCCCTCTCGTGCGCCATCACCATGCGCACCCGCGCACCCACCTCCTCTGCCAGGCTCTCTATGCACGCGGTCATGCATATCGCGGCGTACTCGTGGATACGGACGGACACACGGGTGTCCACCATCCACCGGAAAAACCGTCCTACGGAGAGAGTCAGCCCGCAGCGTTCGGATTTGCCCAGTTTACGGCGCGTGTCACCGGATCTCATGCAGTGCAGTGAGATGGCCCTCACCGTCCCCGCCACGCACTTCTCTGCGAGCCCCCAGCTCAACACCAGCCTCGCGGCACTCTGGACCTCAAAACGTGTGCATCGCCGATGCAGCTCGCTGAGTCTCTGTGTCTCACGTGAGATCCGAAGAAGAGCTCTCCGCAAAAGCACAGACAGACGGTGGATAGCGTCTGCGGAGAACGCGGCGTCTTCGATGCAGTTTTTACGCATGACGTCACCCACCTCCTGATCGGTCCAGGGGTATTCTTCCAGCTCCGGTAACCGGGGGCATTTAGAGAGAATGTCTTCCACGTCCTCCGGTCCAGCGCTGTCCGTGTCCCAACTCCCGGTCCTGCTGTTCAGAGAGCCTGCATGGTGCCACCACGTGCCCGGCGGCGGGGAGCTCGCGTGCGCCTTGGAGTGTCGGGATCGGAACGAGGAGATGCTCAGAGACTTACCGGAGTTCGAGGCTCCGTACCCCGAGTCCAGACTGACGTCCTCCAGGATCTTCATTGGGAGACAACTCGTCTCCGGTAGGGTTTGACTGTTGGGTATCAACAAGGTTTAGGCTACGCCGGTCACTTTACGCACGTGAGACATAAATAAAAGGAAGCCCGCGTTTCTATTTCACCACATTGGCGAGAAACACAAGACACGCACTATACAGATTCCGTGCTGCCCCTAGCAGTCTGACAGATAGCTGAGGTGGAATCTAACAGGTCTGTGTGTGGAGTCGCTAGTTGTTTCTGACAGATGACTGCGTCCTCTCACGCACGGTGTTGAAAACTGTGGCCAACTTTAAAAAGGGAGGGCAGACCTTACAGAGGACCAATCATCTGTTGATGCTCCGTAACCAATCAAACACCGGTCACCGCTTATACACGCGCAAACAACAAAAACAAAAAATGAAGTTTAGAATCAACATTAAACGATGCTGTTTTTAGGCTATACAGTCTAATTAGACTAGACGCGTTTTATTATTAAGCATGATAGCAGTCATCCATGTTTTAAAAACATTCTTCCAGCTCCCCATGGACATTTCAACGACTATCAAGCAGAAAACCTGTAAAGTCCAAAGATAATGATTAAAATCTCACCTTTATTATTAAGTCCACATTGTCTTCTTACTGGTCGGATAAATACCTGTTTTACATTTTATGAATTAATCTATACTTAAAAAATATATTTATTACATAGTAGGTACCAGGGGCAATTCTAGGATAAGACCTTTAGGGGGGCTCAGCCCCCAATGAGAATGTGAAATGGAAACAGTGTCTTGCAAAAGTGTTAAACCCCCTTGATAATAAATCACAAATTTCACTGGATAACAATGAATACATTTATTTATTATTATGCAAAATATTGAATGAATGAAAAAACTGAAATCTGCGCCATGAAATTAACTACCTACTTCTTCTCCTTTGGTTTTACTGGCAGACTACCAACGTTAAAGGTGCATGGCGACACTGAATATTAAAACTATTTAAAGCCCTTTGAACCTGTAATTGTTTGTCATCTGTCACTAACAGACACGTTTGCAAACTCTTACGTTAGAGCACTAAAACTTATTTAAGATAATAACAATTCATAATAATTCAATTTTTTGAATTTTTTAATAATTATTTTTAGGGGTGCTGAGATGAAATGTAGGTGTGCTTGAGCACCCCTAAAAATAGTCTAAAATCGCCACTGGTTGGTACAATTCCTGTCCACCCTGTTCCTGTGATGAAACGCTCCCCCAGTTTTACGGAGCGTTAGCGATGTCACGTGCCATGTAGAAGGGTTAGGGACCATTTTAAACTAAATGTTTAAATTGAACTTTACACGCATAGCCTTATGTATGACATCAACTTGCCATAAAACACAATAAGAGAGATAGAGTTAAACGATATAAGCACAATAAGAGAGACAAGAGTTAAACGATATAAGCACAATAAGAGAGACAGGGTTAAACAATGGAAAGCATTTATTTGACCAAAAGACAGTGTCCAGGTTCATAGCATAGCCTGCTTTGCTATTCATGACCCCAAAAGAACGTCTTGACTTTTAAATGTAGGCTACACCCATGACGTCTGACAACTGGACTTCCTACGTGGAGAGCAAAATAAAAAGCCTCCGACTCTAATGACGATCACAGAACTCTATCTGTCCTCTTCTCTGTCCATAGAACTCGTTGTGGCGTGTACGACTTTGCTTACAAAAGCAGACAAAATAGCTTACAAGCTTTTGAAAGAGGACATGGATTTTTTTTTAAGGAAAATACAATCTAGCAAAAATGAAAACTATTCCAAGTTGACTTGACAGCTGCGTCTCTGATTAGAACCACCATGTACGTGTTCATAAACTCTCCACTAGGTGTTGCACTACCACAACCTATTCTCTGTAAACTTATTTCCTTACAAACTAACTGACTACGGTTCGATAAAGGGACACATTAATTTGAAATGAGGTCACACTTTAACGTTATTATCATAATACAAGGGAAGTGTTGACCATGTCAACTATTAGTACCTACATTTTTACAATCGTCATCATTTCACCATCTAAGCCCTTTTAATAAGGTCTCCTTCAACATACCTAGGCCTACTGAAATACAATAATAGGCTAGTCTACATTAACAAAAATGAACATCATCCCCTCCATAAAGTGAGTTTTAAATACCAAACATTCCAGCCAAACAAAAAGATTAAGCCCAAAGGATGCATTACCAGCACAACGTTACAGCTTTCATCCTGCTGTTTTTACTTAATAAATAAAGTTTGACCGAGAGAACCCAGAATATTCTCTATTCCTGAAGACTGCTGGTGTGCCCCTGGTGTGGTGTCACTCAATCAGCCTTCCCAGAGATCCAGCTCTCTTCACCTGGAGGTGGAAACGCCCTTGATGAGTTTAGCCTGCATGGCAATATTACTGTTGCGATTACTGTAGCGCAGACCAAAATAAGGCAATTATTCCGATACAAACAACAAAGTAGCAAAAATATGAATACAACTTTGCTCTCAAATTGTTTACAAAGACTTCATAAAGACAATGTCTCTAGCTAAACATGTTGCTCATCAATAAAAACATTACAAGACTATAAAAATGAAGGATGCTGTTTCAGCTGGATTAGAAGGGACTGTGGGGGCTGGGCTGGGGGGGCAGGCCTGGGGGTGTCTGGCCAGCGAGGAGGCTTCCTCCAGAGCAGTCAGTGAGTGACAGGCTGGCAGGCTGGGTCAGCCTGGAGGCCGGGGTTGGAGCCTGGGCCCACGGTGCAGACTGGGTCCTGGGGATCCTGCAGGGCGAGAGGGGAGCGCTGGGGGGCGAGGAGGGGGTGGCAGGCTGGGGGCATGGGCCGACCCCCATCAAGGCTCTGCTGTGTGTGAGGAGGTGTGTGTGTGTGTGGAGGTGTCTGTGGAGGTGTGTGTGTGTGTGTATACACCAGCAGCTCTCTCTCTGAAGCACTGCCCCCTGGTGGCTGGTATGGGGGGGGCCCTGCATGCAGTGGCCCGTCCGGGCTGAGGGGGCCCTGGCAGTGGACGAGAACGGGGTCTGGGGAGGGCGGGGGGTCGTCCTCCCCCAGAGCCTCCTTCCTGTCCTCCTGGGGGCTGTGGTCGGGGGAGATTCGGTCTGGAAGGTAGCTGGAGAGGTGGAGCCTCAGGCCAGCTCCGGGCCGGTGTGTCCCCGGGGAGGGGGCTCCTCTGGGGGGCCAGGCTGGGCTGGGCCCTGGGACCTCCGCACCCAGAGGCCTCTGAGGAAACTCCTCCGGTTTGGCTGTGGACAGAACACATAGCAGGGTTAGAGGTCAGGGTGTACCTGGGGTCAGGGTGTACCTGGGGTCAGGGTGTACCTGGGGTCAGGGGTCAGGGTGTACCTGGGGTCAGGGTGTGCCTGGGGTCAGGGTGTGCCTGGGGTCAGGGTGTACCTGGGGTCAGGGTGTACCTGGGCTCAGGGTGTACCTGGGGTCAGGGTGTACCTGGGGTCAGGGTGTACCTGGGGTCAGGGGTCAGGGTGTACCTGGGGTCAGTGTGTACCTGGGGTCAGGGTGTACCTGGGCTCAGGGTGTACCTGGGGTCAGGGTGTGCCTGGGGTCAGGGTGTACCTGGGGTCAGGGTGTACCTGGGGTCAGGGTGTACCTGGGGTCAGGGGTCAGGGTGTACCTGGGGTCAGGGGTCAGGGTGTACCTGGGGTCAGGGTGTGCCTGGGGTCAGGGTGTGCCTGGGGTCAGGGTGTGCCTGGGGTCAGGGGTCAGGGTGTACCTGGGGTCAGGGTGTACCTGGGGTCAGGGTGTGCCTGGGGTCAGGGTGTACCTGGGGTCAGGGGTCAGGGTGTACCTGGGGTCAGGGTGTACCTGGGGTCAGGGGTCAGGGTGTACCTGGGGTCAGGGTGTACCTGGGGTCAGGGTGTGCCTGGGGTCAGGGTGTACCTGGGGTCAGGGTGTACCTGGGGTCAGGGTGTACCTGGGGTCAGGGGTCAGGGTGTACCTGGGGTCAGGGTGTACCTGGGGTCAGGGTGTGCCTGGGGTCAGGGTGTGCCTGGGGTCAGGGTGTGCCTGGGGTCAGGGTGTGCCTGGGGTCAGGGTGTGCCTGGGGTCAGGGTGTGCCTGGGGTCAGGGTGTGCCTGGGGTCAGGGTGTACCTGGGGTCAGGGTGTACCTGGGGTCAGGGGTCAGGGTGTACCTGGGGTCAGGGTGTGCCTGGGGTCAGGGTGTACCTGGGGTCAGGGTGTACCTGGGGTCAGGGGTCAGGGTGTACCTGGGGTCAGGGGTCAGGGTGTACCTGGGGTCAGGGTGTGCCTGGGGTCAGGGTGTGCCTGGGGTCAGGGTGTACCTGGGGTCAGGGTGTACCTGGGCTCAGGGTGTACCTGGGGTCAGGGTGTACCTGGGGTCAGGGTGTGCCTGGGGTCAGGGTGTACCTGGGGTCAGGGTGTACCTGGGGTCAGGGTGTACCTGGGGTCAGGGGTCAGGGTGTACCTGGGGTCAGGGGTCAGGGTGTACCTGGGGTCAGGGTGTGCCTGGGGTCAGGGTGTGCCTGGGGTCAGGGTGTGCCTGGGGTCAGGGGTCAGGGTGTACCTGGGGTCAGGGTGTACCTGGGGTCAGGGTGTGCCTGGGGTCAGGGTGTACCTGGGGTCAGGGGTCAGGGTGTACCTGGGGTCAGGGTGTACCTGGGGTCAGGGGTCAGGGTGTACCTGGGGTCAGGGTGTACCTGGGGTCAGGGTGTGCCTGGGGTCAGGGTGTACCTGGGGTCAGGGTGTACCTGGGGTCAGGGTGTACCTGGGGTCAGGGGTCAGGGTGTACCTGGGGTCAGGGTGTACCTGGGGTCAGGGTGTACCTGGGGTCAGGGTGTGCCTGGGGTCAGGGTGTGCCTGGGGTCAGGGTGTGCCTGGGGTCAGGGTGTGCCTGGGGTCAGGGTGTACCTGGGGTCAGGGTGTACCTGGGGTCAGGGGTCAGGGTGTACCTGGGGTCAGGGTGTGCCTGGGGTCAGGGTGTACCTGGGGTCAGGGTGTACCTGGGGTCAGGGGTCAGGGTGTACCTGGGGTCAGGGGTCAGGGTGTACCTGGGGTCAGGGTGTGCCTGGGGTCAGGGTGTACCTGGGGTCAGGGGTCAGGGTGTACCTGGGGTCAGGGTGTACCTGGGGTCAGGGGTCAGGGTGTACCTGGGGTCAGGGGTCAGGGTGTACCTGGGGTCAGGGTGTGCCTGGGGTCAGGGTGTACCTGGGGTCAGGGGTCAGGGTGTACCTGGGGTCAGGGTGTGCCTGGGGTCAGGGTGTACCTGGGGTCAGGGGTCAGGGTGTACCTGGGGTCAGGGTGTACCTGGGGTCAGGGGTCAGGGTGTACCTGGGGTCAGGGTGTACCTGGGGTCAGGGGTCAGGGTGTACCTGGGGTCAGGGTGTACCTGGGGTCAGGGGTCAGGGTGTACCTGGGGTCAGGGTGTACCTGGGGTCAGGGGTCAGGGTGTACCTGGGGTCAGGGTGTACCTGGGGTCAGGGTGTACCTGGGGTCAGGGTGTACCTGGGGTCAGGGTGTGCCTGGGGTCAGGGTGTACCTGGGGTCAGGGGTCAGGGTGTACCTGGGGTCAGGGTGTACCTGGGGTCAGGGTGTACCTGGGGTCAGGGTGTACCTGGGGTCAGGGGTCAGGGTGTACCTGGGGTCAGGGTGTACCTGGGGTCAGGGTGTACCTGGGGTCAGGGTGTACCTGGGGTCAGGGGTCAGGGTGTACCTGGGGTCAGGGTGTACCTGGGGTCAGGGTGTACCTGGGGTCAGGGGTCAGGGTGTACCTGGGGTCAGGGTGTACCTGGGGTCAGGGTGTACCTGGGGTCAGGGGTCAGGGTGTACCTGGGGTCAGGGTGTACCTGGGGTCAGGGGTCAGGGTGTACCTGGGGTCAGGGTGTACCTGGGGTCAGGGGTCAGGGTGTACCTGGGGTCAGGGTGTACCTGGGGTCAGGGTGTACCTGGGGTCAGGGTGTACCTGGGGTCAGGGGTCAGGGTGTACCTGGGGTCAGGCTGTACCTGGGGTCAGGGTGTACCTGGGGTCAGGGTGTACCTGGGGTCAGGGTGTGCCTGGGGTCAGGGTGTACCTGGGGTCAGGGTGTACCTGGGGTCAGGGTGTACCTGGGGTCAGGGGTCAGGGTGTACCTGGGGGCGGTTCCAGCTTTCTCCTGCGTAGCTCCGTCATGGAGGCCTGCAGGTGCTGGATGATGATGTCATCGCTGTGGAGGAGAGAACGGCCGATGGTCTCCTGCAGGAACTCCCTCAGGTCCTCCAGACACATGGCCTGTAGACGCTCTGCACACACACACACCATACACACACACACACACACACACACCATACACACACACACCGTACATACACACACACACCATACAAACACACACCATACAGACACACCATACATACACACACACACACACACACCATACATCCACACACACAAACCATACACACATGAGAGAGGTACATTTTGACAGTCCCCCCCCCTGTGTGAGTGTGTGAGCGGCCTCACTGTGGTGCACCCTCAGCACTGTGTGAGTGTGTGAGCGGCCTCACTGTGGTGCACCCTCAGCACTGTGTGAGTGTGTGAGCGGCCTCACTGTGGTGCACCCTCAGCACTGTGTGAGTGTGTGAGCGGCCTCACTGTGGTGCACCCTCAGCACTGTGTGAGTGTGTGAGCGGCCTCACTGTGGTGCACCCTCAGCACTGTGTGAGTGTGTGAGCGGCCTCACTGTGGTGCACCCTCAGCACTGTGTGAGTGTGTGAGCGGCCTCACTGTGGTGCACCCTCAGCACTGTGTGAGTGTGTGAGCGGCCTCACTGTGGTGCACCCTCAGCACTGTGTGAGTGTGTGAGCGGCCTCACTGTGGTGCACCCTCAGCACTGTGTGAGTGTGTGAGCGGCCTCACTGTGGTGCACCCTCAGCACTGTGTGAGTGTGTGAGCGGCCTCACTGTGGTGCACCCTCAGCACTGTGTGAGTGTGTGAGCGGCCTCACTGTGGTGCACTCTCAGCAGGGTGAGGGCCATGGCTGTCAGGACGCACTCTCCCTCCAGGATGAACACATCCCACAGCCGCAGGGTTAGGGTGAAGGGGGTCTGGGTCACACACACACACATACACACGCACACGCACACCACACGTCCACCCGACACACACACACATGCACACACATACACACACACACACACACACCACACGTCCACCCGACACACACACACATGCACACACACACACACACACGCACACGCACACACGCACACCACACGTCCACCCGACACACACACACATGCACACACACACACACACACACACACACGCACACACACACCACACGTCCACCCGACACACACACACATGCACACCACACAAATACACAAACACACAAAATTATACAGTATACTGTCACTCTGTGGTTTTATTTCCATCAGGCTCTCTCTCTCTCTCTCCCCTTCTCTCCTCAACAACCCTCTCTCTCTCCATCTCTACTGTTCAGGAGTTCAACTTGGTTCTGACCCAGGCCACAGCCCCCCCCCCCCCCCCCTCAGGAACATGCTGACAGGGCTAGTTCCTCTCCAGAACCTCCTCACCCTCAGGGCTGAGGGCTGTGGATGCAGAGAGGGTGATGAGTGGATGTTTGGTTAAACCTTTCTGGATCGAAGCTACATTTTCTGAACATCCACTGCAGATGTAAAATGTCTGGGAAAATGTTCATCTTAGATTTGATTCCTTAATGGCTGCCAGTAATTCTGACTGCTGTAATGTTGCAGTGATGTTGGATTTTTGAACCTTCCAAAACTGTTTTGAATATATTTTTCCAACCTTTAGAAACGTTTTATTGAAAATATTTGTTCAAACTTAGTTTTCAAAACTTTTTTGTCACAACTTTTTTTCTGTTTCTTTTCAAAAGGTTTTTTTCAAAAGGTTTTTTTTCTAACATTTTAAAACTTTGTATACAAAATGTATTTTGTATACGTTTTATCAAAACGTTTTTTAGGAAATATTTGTTCTAACTTTCAAAACTTTTCAGGGATTTTGTTGTTGTTGAAAAAGAATTGTGCTGTTCTCACCCTGTCAATGAAACACTGCAGGAACCACTTAGTGCTGTAGATGCCTGTAGACATCTGCTCCTTATCCTGGAGAGAGAGGGGAGAGGAGGGAGAGAGAGGGGGTGAGGGAGGAGAGGAGTGAGGCGGGGGGAGACAGAGAGAGAGAGGGGTATGAGGGGGGAGAGGAGGGAGGAGATAGAGAGAGAGAGGGGGATGAGGGGGGAGAGGAGGGAGACAGAGAGAGAGAGGGAGGAGGGGGGAGACAGAGAGAGAGAGGGATGAGGAGGGAGAGTGACAGGGAAAGAGAGAGAGGGATGATCAGAGCTAGACTCGTGTCTCTCAGCAGGTGGGATAATAAAGTATCAGATCCACTAGTTTATAACCTATTCTAAACTCCTTAACCTTAACAAGTCAGGTGGCTGAGCGGTTAGGGAATCGGGCTAGTAATCAGAAGGTTGCCGGTTTGATTCCAAGCTGTGCAAAATGACGTTGTGTCCTTGGGCAAGGCACTTCACCCTACTTGCCTCGGGGGAATGTCCCTGTACTTACTGTAAGTCGCTCTGGATAAGAGCGTCTGCTAAATGTAAACCTGCTTGCGTAACGCAGGGCACCCTGAAGGTGGACCTCACCAGATGTTTCTTCAGCCTGGGGAGCAGCTTGGAGATGACCTGGTCATGATGCACCTGGAACCTCAGAAGCTTAGGAAAGCCAGGGACAAAAAACCCTGGGCCAGGAAATACAGTCCTGTTCTTTAATAACATTTATGAATAACAATGTTCTCTATAATAACATTTACTCTTTTATCACAACATCACTGAGGTAATAACGAGAACCAATGAGTGTGTGTTGTGATTGGTTGGACCCCTGCACATGTAACATGCGATTGGTGGAATCCCATCATATCTGAGTGGTGATTGGCCCACTCACCGTGCATGGCGTGTTTGTGATTGGTCAGCAACTGCGCCAGGGCCCAGAAGGCATCCTCCTCGTTCAGGAACATGAGCAGCAGGGCAGCCACCTGACTCATGCCCTGACAGTAGCTCACTTCCTGGGGTCAGAGGTCAGGGGTGGTTGTTAACCTGCGACCTCTTGATGTGCATGCAGATGCTCTAACCACTAAGCTGCACATCACACAGGAAGCAGGGCAGTCTCACCGTGTTGTAGACAGAATACGCAGACAAGACCTGGAACAAGGACTGCTGTCTGGGGGAGGGAGAGGGGAGGAGAGGAGAGGAGAGGAGAGGGAGGAGAGGAGAGGGAGGAGAGGGGAGGGGAGAAGAGAAAGAGGGGGCAGTGATTAGCTGAATCGCCCACCACCACCCCCACCACCCCCACATAGCAGCAAGGTTACAGCTCACAAACCCACACACACATGCACCCACCCACACACACACACACGCACCCACCCACACGCATGCAAACACACACAGCTGGTAACTTACTTGACTCCAAATCGATCCATGAACATGATATGGTTCCTGAATGTTCTGTTGATGTCCAGATCAATCTGTTTTATTTCTGAAGAGGATATTCTGGCTTGCTCTTTCATTTTCTAAAAAAAATTAAAAAATATAGATAAAACAATGACACTGCTTAAGCTACTTCTGAAACAACATACAATAATAATATTCTGTTATTTTGTTGTTGTTGTTTTGAGTAAACAGGACGGGGGTGAACCCTGTGACCTCTGTTGTTTGTGTTTCTCACTTTCATCTCCATCTGTTGGTTTAACTGATCTAATCCTCTGAGTTTTTGGGGGGGAAGCATTTGGTGTGAGTGTGAGTGTGTGTGTGTGTGTGTGTGTGTGTGTGTGTGTGTGTGTGTGTGTGTGTGTGTGCGTGTGAGTGTGCGTGTGTGTGTAATCCTTCAGTTTGACAGCTATGGAGAACAATCCGGCCATATTGTGTTTGTGTCTGTGTGTGTGTGTCTCTGTGTGTGTGTGTCTGTGTGTATGGTGTGTGTGTGTGTGTGTGTGTGTATGGTGTGTGTGTGTGTGTGAGAGAGAGTCCTACCTCGTACTTCCCCTGGTGTTCAGTCTTCATCTTGTCCAGGTCCAGCAGCAGAGCCCAGACCTGCCCTCTCACCTGCAGGGGGAGGCCCTTGTACACTCTCCTCCTCATCTGGGGGGCAGGGACAGGGGGCAGGGACAGGGGGCAGGGAGAGGGGGCAGGGACAGGGGGCAGGGAGAGGGGGCAGGGACAGGGGGCAGGGAGAGGGGGCAGGGACAGGGGGCAGGGAGAGGGGGCAGGGAGAGGGGGCAGGGACAGGGGGCAGGGACAGGGGGCAGGGAGAGGGGGCAGGGACAGGGGGCAGGGAGAGGGGGCAGGGACAGGGGGCAGGGAGAGGGGGCAGGGACAGGGGGCAGGGAGAGGGGGCAGGGTGAGGGGGCAGGGACAGGGGGCAGGGAGAGGGCACAGGGGGCAGGGACAGGGGGCAGGGACAGGGGGCAGGGACAGGGGGCAGGGAGAGGGGGCAGGGACAGGGGGCAGGGAGAGGGGGCAGGGACAGGGGGCAGGGAGAGGGGGCAGGGACAGGGGGCAGGGAGAGGGGGCAGGGTGAGGGGGCAGGGACAGGGGGCAGGGAGAGGGCACAGGGGGCAGGGACAGGGGGCAGGGACAGGGGGCAGGGACAGGGGGCAGGGAGAGGGCACAGGGGGCAGGGACAGGGGGCAGGGACAGGGGGCAGGGACAGGGGGCAGGGAGAGGGGGCAGGGGACAGGGGGCAGGGACAGGGGGCAGGGAGAGGGCACAGGGGGCAGGGACAGGGGGCAGGGACAGGGGGCAGGGAGAGGGCACAGGGACAGGGGGCAGGGAGAGGGCACAGGGGGCAGAGAGAGGGGGCAGGGACAGGGGGCAGGGAGAGGGCACAGGGGGCAGAGAGAGGGGGCAAGGACAGGGGGCAGGGACAGGGGGCAGGGAGAGGGCACAGGGGGCAGGGACAGGGGGCAGGGACAGGGGGCAGGGAGAGGGCACAGGGGGCAGGGACAGGGGGCAGGGACAGGGGGCAGGGAGAGGGCACAGGGGGCAGAGAGAGGGGGCAGGGACAGGGGGCAGGGAGAGGGCACAGGGGGCAGAGAGAGGGGGCAAGGACAGGGGGCAGGGACAGGGGGCAGGGAGAGGGCACAGGGGGCAGAGAGAGGGGGCAGGGACAGGGGGCAGGGAGAGGGCACAGGGGGCAGAGAGAGGGGGCAGGGACAGGGGGCAGGGAGAGGGCACAGGGGGCAGAGAGAGGGGGCAGGGACAGGGGGCAGGGACAGGGGGCAGGGAGAGGGCACAGGGGGCAGAGAGAGGGGGCAGGGACAGGGGGCAGGGAGAGGGCACAGGGGGCAGGGACAGGGGGCAGGGAGAGGGCACAGGGGGCAGGGAGAGGGGGCAGGGACAGGGGGCAGGGAGAGGGCACAGGGGGCAGAGAGAGGGGGCAGGGACAGGGGGCAGGGACAGGGGTGGGGACAGGGGGCAGGGACAGGGGGCAGGGAGAGGGCACAGGGGGCAGGGACAGGGGGCAGGGACAGGGGGCAGGGACAGGGGGCAGGGACAGGGGGCAGGGAGAGGGGGCAGGGACAGGGGGCAGGGACAGGGGGCAGGGAGAGGGGGCAGGGACAGGGGGCAGGGACAGGGGGCAGGGAGAGGGGGCAGGGAGAGGGCACAGGGGGCAGAGAGAGGGGGCAGGGACAGGGGGCAGGGACAGGGGGTGGGGACAGGGGGCAGGGACAGGGGGCAGGGACAGGGGGCAGGGACAGGGGCAGGGAGGGAGGGGGCAGGGACAGGGGGCAGGGACAGGGGGTGGGGACAGGGGGCAGGGACAGGGGGCAGGGAGAGGGCACAGGGGGCAGGGACAGGGGGCAGGGACAGGGGGCAGGGGGCAGGGACAGGGGGCAGGGACAGGGGGCAGGGACAGGGGGCAGGGACAGGGGGTGGGGACAGGGGCAGAATGTAAACACATGGGGGGTGGTGAGTTTCACAGAGAGCAGTGGGTGAGTACAATAAGAGGCTTTCCACTCTAAGTGTGATTTGGATGTGTGTGTGTGTGTGTTAGTCTCACTCTGTCACTGTTTCTATATTTATCCCATTTCTTCATCATCTTCAGCCATTTGTCCACCCTGTCCACCTCCTGCTGCTTCCTCTGAGGAAGAGAACACAGTCACACACCGGCCCCCCTACAGACCCCCCCCAGCAGCCCCCCTCCACCGGACCCCCTCCCCCTGTACCCCCTCCACCCCAGACCCCCTTTCACCGGACCCTATACCTTCTCCTCCAGGGCAGTAGTGTTCTGCAGCTCCTCCTCACTGAGGGAAAGAGGAAGAGCAGGTGAAGATCAGGAACACTGGGGGCCACCTGGGGGTCCCCCCAACTGATACACCTGTGTGTGTCACAGATCAGGTGTGTGTGTGTGGGTGTGTGTGTGTGTGGGTGTGTGTGTTAGAGATGACTTACTGCAGGAAGCCAAAGCGGTCTGTGACTCTGTAGAGACTGTAGTCTGCATCTTCCCACTGGTCCCTCTCTCCTCCCTCCTGCCTGCCCTGGACACACACACACACACACACAGGAGTCAGATGCAACTTAAACTCAAACACGCACACCCGCACACACACGCAAAACCATTGAAGAGCTTCAGAGAGCTAGAAAACCATGACCATGCTGTAACTCCTGGAATCCATCACACTACTTAATGAGCACAGACTACCTCACCTGTATGCAGTACCTGGCTACACAGACCACCTCACCTGTATGCAGTACCTGGCTACACAGACCACCTCACTTGTATGCAGTACCTGGCTACACAGACCACCTCACCTGTATGCAGTACCTGGCTACACAGACCACCTCACCTGTATGCAGTACCTGGCTACACAGACCACCTCACCTGTATGCAGTACCTGGCTACACAGACCACCTCACCTGTATGCAGTACCTGGCTACACAGACCACCTCACCTGTATGCAGTACCTGGCTACACAGACCACCTCACCTGTATGCAGTACCTGGCTACACAGACTAGGTAGCGATGAGGATCCAGAACCTACCGTGTCGTACTTCAAGATGATGTCTGCTCGTTCCTCCGCTATCAGCGTTGCAATATCTTTCTTCATGTCAATATCTGCGAGGACGACAACACAAAATAAAAATAAAAAGTCAGATTTATTGACTTGAAAAATATAACTCTCATCAGCCAACGCAGAAACACTGAAGGCAACAGATGGCTGTGGGCAAATTTATCGTTTTAAAAAATAAAAGATGACAGATGCTTGTAAACCCACTCAGATCTTCGTATGATAGTTAAGAAAGGGTTAGGGTTACCTAACCCAGGTGGACATTTCTACAGTTCATGTTTGAAGTTGATGTTTGCAAGGTCTGAATTCTGGAGAGGTTAATTAAGGTTAGGACGTTTTAATATTTACAGCAAGGAAAACTCCAACCCTAGCCCCACCTCCAGCCCCAACCCCACCCCCACCCCCAGCCCCAACCCCACCCCCACCTCCAGCCCCAACCCCAGCCCCAACCCCACCCCCAACCCCAGCCCCAACCCCAGCCCTTTCCTCACTAGCTGGAAGGGAGACCACTAGACCAACCAGACTGCTTCTAAAAATGTTCCCTCTCAAACAAAGAGTGGATGTGTAATCCCAGTTAATCCACATTCTCCAGCGCAAGATCCCAGGGTCATAATCTGGACGCGCGTTAACTCTCTGGATTAGGAATATCTCCAACAGCAGGATTATGCAATCAAAGTGTGTGATTCAGGATTCCAGAACAAAGGGAGTTCCATCAAACAACTAATGTGTGGTTTAGGCCGAGGCCCAATCCTAACCCTCGTTTACCCTCTCTACAGCATTTTCTCTACACACCTGTGTGGTCAGAGTGCAGTGTCTCTACACACCTGTGTGGTCAGGGTGCAGTGTCTCTACACACCTGTCTGGTCAGGGTGCAGTGTCTCTACACACCTGTGTGGTCAGGGGGCAGTGTCTCTACACACCTGTGTGGTCAGGGTGCAGTGTCTCTACACACCTGTGTGGTCAGAGTGCAGTGTCTCTACACACCTGTGTGGTCAGGGTACAGTGTCTCTACACACCTGTGTGGTCAGGGTGCAGTGTCTCTACACACCTGTCTGGTCAGGGTGCAGTGTCTCTACACACCTGTGTGGTCAGGGTTGCAGTGTCTCTACACACCTGTGTGGTCAGGGGGCAGTGTCTCTACACACCTGTGTGGTCAGGGTACAGTGTCTCTACACACCTGTGTGGTCAGGGTGCAGTGTCTCTACACACCTGTCTGGTCAGGGTACAGTGTCTCTACACACCTGTTCTGGTCAGGGTACAGTGTCTCTACACACCTGTGTGGTCAGGGGGCAGTGTCTCTACACACCTGTGTGGTCAGGGGGCAGTGTCTCTACACACCTGTGTGGTCAGGGTACAGTGTCTCTACACACCTGTGTGGTCAGCAGGGTACAGTGTCTCTACACACCTGTGTGGTCAGGGGCAGTGTACAGGTAGGATCCAGTGCAGGGGACCAGGGGAGGTGAACTCTGAGGTGGTGTGAGGAGATCAGAGTTCTAGAGGGGCTGATGCTGTCATGTCATGTTTATATGACTGAACTGCTGCACTAGGTCACTCTGATGGGGTTCCTCTGCAGGTTCTAACCCTTCTCTCTCTCTCCCCCCTCTCTCTCTCTCCCTCTCCCCCCCTCCCCTCTCTCTCTCTCTCTCTCTCACCCCTCTCTCTCCCTCTCCCCCCCCCCCTCTCTCCCCCTCCTCTCTCTTTCCCCCCCCTCTACCTCTCTCTCCCTCTCACTCCCCTCTCTCTTCCTCTCTCTTCCTCTCGCCCTATCTCTCCCTCTCTCCCCCCTCTCTCTCACTCTCACTCCCTCTCCCCCCCTATCTCTCCCCCCTCTCCCTCTCTCCCCCCTCTCTCCCTCTCCCCCCCTATCTCTCCCCCCTCTCCCTCTCTCCCCCCTCTCTCTCACTCTCACTCCCTCTCCCCCCCTATCTCTCCCCCCTCTCCCTCCCCCCCCCCCCCCTCTCCCTCTCTCTGTCCCCTCCCACTTTACCCCCCTGCAGTGTGGGCTTGTGGGGGGTTGTGGTAACTGGAGTGCCCCTGGTAAATACACACCGTTCCTGGACTCTGACCACAGAAACACACTGTAAGAACTCTGCGCTTCGGATCCCTGGTCTTCTGCTGTATTTCTATTTGCATTTTACTTTGGACCAAGGAGCTGAATGAAAGTGTAATAAGTGAAAGTGTGAAACTGGATTGTAGGATTACCTCTATTCTCTCTGATGTCACACATCTGGACTATATATCTCTTTCACTCGCTCTTTTTTTCATTCTCTCTCTCTCTCTCTCTCTCTCTCTCTCTCACAGGTTCAATGAAGACTAACAATGCCAAACTGATGAAACACTCGTGCATCTGTATGTTAACTATGATGATAACACTATTTAAGCTCGAGCTGGCCGATGCAGAGCCGTGTGTTGGAATTTACTTCAGCGGCCAGGTTTCACCTCAAATTTAACAGAACGTCATTGAATCGCTCACGTTTATTAAACATCGAGCACCAACGGGTGAGACCTAGCACGTTAAACCACTGCGTTGTGTAGAAATACAGATATATGTACGTCGGTATTTGTGTGATAACAAAGCGGTACATGACTAACCTAAATGTTTAAAAAAATAGCGGTGTATTTACCTTATATTTTGGATATCTCTGCGCTATCCGTGCAGTTGCAAAACAAAGACTTCCTTTTGGCATTATTTTGTTGCTCGTGAAATGTTGAGATTCAGCGGAGCTGTCACCGAAATCGCAGAGATGACAACAATAGCCCGTTCCCGGTCCGCCGGAACGCAAGCAGCCAACGGGGTCGCGAGCCTGTGATACATTAGTGCAGAACTGTACACTGAGCACGCGCGGCAGCGTGGCACTGGTGACAGAAACACACGAGAGCTTTCTGATGCTGTCTTAAAGGTACAGTGATGCAGACGGTTTGTTATTTTTCTCTCGACTCACCTCGTGCGATGTGGTACCCGGCTGGGTGTATTTGCGCTGTGGCGCCCTCAGCTGGACATAGTTTTAGTCGTTTCTATTGTGCCTGAAGTGAAAACTAGCCGTCCTTTTAGTTAGTACATGGGAACCAGATAGGCCCTACATGGATTATAGACATGTTTGCTATTCTGCTAGCTTCACAGAATTTAACCTCGAAAACAGAGTTCAAGTACTGACAATCACAAAAAACCACAGCCACTAGGCTCGTGAAAGTTCTCATGGCCGTATGGTATACGGTCACGTCTGGTAGACACTACCGGAGCATCCAGTCTGGTAGACGGTACCGGAGCTTCTAGTCTGGTAGACTTTTGTTGTTGTTGCCATATTCGTATTTATGTATTTTATGTCGGCTACTGTGCTAGGACCTATTTGTCGCTTATGTCTCAATGCCAGATGCCTTTCCTGGCCCTAACCCTAGTTCTTACTACATATCTGCTGCAGCGTTTTAAATGGCGTTTACTGTTAACTTTTACGTCACAATCATTTCACTTTCCAGAATGGCCTTGTTATACTGGCCACATGACACTAAATCTCAGTTTGGTGTCAACTTCCTTTATTAAGTGATCTCTTTATGATCTTTGAGTATTCAGACATGATGCATGACAGGTGAAAAACATGTGTAACAGCATAGTGTGCAGTAGTACAAAACAGCAGAATGGTTCTGATAACACAAGGTTAATGAATAACCCAGCAGATGTGCTGGCGAACACAAACACAGAGGTCAGAGGAACATGGTCTGACAGGAGAGATCAAAGCTGTGACAGGAAGACATCCTCTCTTTCATCCCTCTCTTCATCCCTCTCTTCAGCCTGACGTGCTTCTGGAACAGATGCATGAAAGAAACGTTTTCAAAGGATGGTGTGTGTGCGTTTGAGTGTGTGTGCATTTGAGTGTGTGTGCGTTTGAGTGTGTGTGCCCAAGTGTGTGTGAATGTGAGTAAAAGGCTGCCAGCTACACACAGTTAAGTAAGCAGAATCCTGCCAGTGATGGCAGGAGGCATTCTGGGTACGCTGCATGACGCATTAGCCTCATTCTGTTGCTTTAAGCCCGAGTGCAAAGATACAAATGAAAGAACATAAACAAAACAAGGTCTGTGTTTCCCTCAAAGCAAAACATACTTGTAACAGTCAGAACATCAGCTCGTATAAAGCACCGCCACAGTGACAAGGGCGTCATTATCAACTCAGTATTCATCTCCTGAGACCAGCGGAGAAGCTGTTTAAAATGTTGACAGTTTACAAAACATGCTTGGGTTTGGCTCAAACATATTTTAAGGAAAACATTTTTTACAACATAGCAAGCCAAATGCATGACTATAACAAATAAAAGATTAAACTATAATACTACTTAACCAACTAGAATTACATTCACGTTTGTCACCTCATTAGGATATCCTAAATGTCCTCTAAATTGGACTAAATCATTACTAAAGGGACATTTAGTTGCAAAGTCATTAACCCCAAATCAATGTCCATTAGAGGGGATATAAATAATAAAGCAGATTTTTCTCTGTGTATCATATTATATTAATATAATATATTATATTCCTGTCATTCTAGTGGATGTATCTCAGGGAGCTATGCAAAACATACAGGAAGTGACATCATCATTGTATACAACAGTGCAGTGGGTTTTACATTTCATCATTTCAAGTGGAAATAAACCAGTAACATATATCCCTTCTTTAAACTTTCTCTAATCACATCAGTCAAAAAGAACTCCAGAAGACCTTGGATCAAGAGGATGTAACATGACCTTGGATGCAACATCCAACTGCCGATCATTACGGTATTTATTCTGTCTCCACGTCTCCTCACTGCTCCTGTGTTCCTCCTGGGTGAGGGGGTCAGGGGTGAGGGGGTCAGGGGTCAGTTGATCCAGGCGTAGCTGTAGAAGCCGTTCTCCTCCCACAGTCTGCAGCGGTCAGCAGAGTAGGAGCTCACCACCTTCAGACTGGCCGACAGCACCGCAGTGCCTTCTGGGTACTCTGGCCACCCCTCCGGCATCTTACCTGCCGATGAGGAGAGGAGGAGGAAGAGCAGGCAGGTTAGGATGGACAGGAGGAGGAGGAAGATCAGGATGAAGAGTGTCTCACCCTCTCTGGCCAGGTGGACGAGGCTGTGGATGATGAGCTCCTGGAAGGCTGCGTCCTGGGACGACAGCCCCCCCAGCAGCCCCTCCAGCCCCAGGAAGAAGGCCACGGTGTCCAGCCCGTGGAAGGAGAACCGTCCAGGGAAGGACCACAGCCCCCCCCGGGGAGCCCGGGGGCCCCCCTGCACCGCCACCGGCCGGGACGGGGTGTGTGTGACCAGGTAGCGGTGCACAGGACTGCTCAGGGCCGCTGTGGGGGATAAACATGGAACACACACTTTTAGAACAGGCCCTTTATGCAACCATTTTAATCTAATCTGACTGAAGAGCTCCAAGGCCCAGTTTCCCAGACATGGATTTATCATCGTCCTAGAAATCTTCATTTAATTGTTCTGTAAGTTTAGGACTAGGCTGAACCCCTTCAGGTTGGTTATGGGAGCTGATGCATGGGCACTTGTGAAGCCCTCTGAGACAGCTTGTATAGAGGGCTGTACTCTGAGACAGCTTGTATAGAGGGCTGTACTCTGAGACAGCTTGTATAGAGGGCTGTACTCTGAGACAGCTTGTATAGAGGGCTGTACTCTGAGACAGCTTGTATAGAGGGCTGTACTCTGAGACAGCTTGTATAGAGGGCTGTACGGAGGAGGAGCCGGGATCTGAGCGCCCACCTGCTGCACTCCTGGCCAGGTGGTTGTTGGGGCAGGTGGCCCTCAGGTCAGACACCATGGTGGTGAAGGCCCTCTCGGGGCAACGGACAGGGGTGGGGCAGAGCGCTGAGCTGGGGTACAGAGCCAGCGCCTCCTCAGAAACATTCCCTCCAAACGAGTCTAGTTTCTCTGAATAGACACACAGAAGAAAATTAAAAAATGTTGTATATATGAAAGTTGTATATTATATATTTACTATTTATCCTTCTCGTAAAGAAAATCTAATGATGTTTGCTGTATAAATTCATAACATTGTATGTAGGTATTAACGTTTAAGTTACGATGCCTACAGCCATTGGGTTTTACTGCCCCCTGCTGGCCGGATAGAAGGAAGTCAACAGTTGGTTCTCACCCCTCACGAACCAATCATAGTCCCCCCACGTCCACATGGAGATGTTGTCATAGGGCGGTCTAGGACACACACACACACACCTAGTTAATGTAAATGTGTCAAGTGTAACTATAATCTACACCAGACCAGGTCCACAGATTGGAGGATGACTCCAGAGGAGAGCACAGATTGGAGGATGACTCCAGAGGAGAGCACAGATTGGAGGATGACTCCAGAGGAGAGCACAGATTGGAGGATGACTCCAGAGGAGAGCACAGATTGGAGGATGACTCCAGAGGAGAGCACAGATTGGAGGATGACTCCAGAGGAGAGCACAGATTGGAGGATGACTCCAGAGGAGAGCACAGATTGGAGGATGACTCCAGAGGAGAGCACAGATTGGAGGATGACTCCAGAGGAGAGCACAGATTGGAGGATGACTCCAGAGGAGAGGCTCACAGGAAGTCCGTCTCTTGCTCTGTGGTTCCTATGAGGAAGGGCACGTCGCTGAAGTGGCCCCCCTCCTCCCAGATCTGCAGGGGGGGGGCCGGGAGGAGGTGCCCGTCCACCACTGCCACCGCCCCCAGCATCTCCCCCCGGGTGGGCAGGTCCAGCAGGGCATCTGCTCCCCACGATGGGTACTGTCTCCAGGAGATGGCCTGGGGGGGTAGGGGTCATGAGGGCGTGTGTGAGGGCTGTCTTTGTGTGTATGTGTGTGTGTATGAGGGTTTTGTGTATGTGATAGTGTGTGTATGAGAGTGTGTGTGTGTGTGTATGAGAGTGTGTGTAGGTGTGTATGAGGGCTGTGTGTGTGTGTGTATGAAGGCTGTCTGTGTGTGTGTGTGTGTGTGTGTATGAGAGTGTGTGTAGGTGTGTATGAGGGCTGTGTGTGTGTATGAAGGCTGTCTGTGTGTGTGTGTGTACCTCGAGTATCTGTGTGGTGGTCAGCTGTCTGAGACAGGCCAGGTGAGAGCAGCCCGTACGGTTCAGGAACATCAGGTTATCTCTCTCCGCCCTTTCCAGCGAGGCGTTTAGCAGAGCCGAGCCACTCTGGTCCACCGCCGCCCAGAACAGCCCCATCGCCAGGGGAGACATCATCAGCACCCACACAGAGGTCCCACCTAGAGACAGGAACCAGGGAGGGTTATACCATCATGTACCCCCGAGCTAGACCCATCCCCATGCTCTACCACTGAGCTATACCCATCCCCATGCTCTACCACTGAGATATACCCATCCCAAGCTTCTCGTACAACTAACTCATACCTCATATTCATTTAACAGACGTTTTTATCAAATGATGATTGGGATTCTAAACTACGTTCTGCTACTGTGCTGGGGCCAGTGTGCTGAGGTGTTGGTACCTGAGCTCTGGCCCAGGATGGTGACCTTGTGAGGATCTCCTCCGAAAGCATGGATGTTCCTCTGGACCCACTGCAGGGCTGCGATCTGGTCCATGAAGCCGTAGTTTCCTGGGGGAAATTTTAAGGGTAGCATTTTAAGGGCAGCTACAGTATCTAATAAAAGTATGTGATTTACAACGCAGCCTTAATCTCAGTTTTATATGTCCTCGTTTCCTAACTGGCCTACTGCACCTGGGGGACAGACACCTGGGGGAGAGACACCTGGGGGACAGACACCTGGGGGAGAGAGACCTGGGGGAGAGACACCTGGGGGACAGACACCTGGGGGAGAGAGACCTGGGGGGAGAGACACCTGGGGGAGAGACACCTGGGGGAGAGACACCTGGGGGAGAGAGACCTGGGGGGAGAGACACCTGGGGGAGAGACACCTGGGGGACAGACACCTGGGGGAGAGACACCTGGGGGAGAGACACCTGGGGGGAGAGACACCTGGGGGAGAGACACCTGGGGGACAGACACCTGGGGGAGAGACACCTGGGGGACAGACACCTGGGGGAGAGACACCTGGGGGAGAGACACCTGGGGGAGAGAGACCTGGGGGACAGACACCTGGGGGAGAGACACCTGGGGGACAGACACCTGGGGGAGAGACACCTGGGGGAGAGACACCTGGGGGAGAGAGACCTGGGGGACAGACACCTGGGGGAGAGACACCTGGGGGAGAGACACCTGGGGGACAGACACCTGGGGGAGAGACACCTGGGGGAGAGACACCTGGGGGAGAGACACCTGGGGGAGAGACACCTGGGGGACAGACACCGGGGGGAGAGACACCTGGGGGACAGACACCTGGGGGAGAGACACCTGGGGGAGAGACACCTGGGGGAGAGAGACCTGGGGGACAGACACCTGGGGGAGAGACACCTGGGGGAGAGACACCTGGGGGACAGACACCTGGGGGAGAGACACCTGGGGGAGAGACACCTGGGGGAGAGACACCTGGGGGAGAGACACCTGGGGGACAGACACCTGGGGGAGAGACACCTGGGGGAGAGACACCTGGGGGACAGACACCTGGGGGAGAGACACCTGGGGGAGAGACACCTGGGGGAGAGGCCGCTATAGCTCTCCAGTCCTACTGATGCTGCTCTCCCTAACGGGAGAACGGAAGAATTAGGGTGGAATAGAATGATTTTAAAGAATTAAAGGTAACAGGCCTGCAGTAAAGGCTTTGTGTGTGTGTGTGTGTGTGTGTGTGTGTGTGCGCATGTAGGTGTGTGAATGTGTGAGGGTCTTTGTGTGGAAGGGAAGTAAAACCTCAAAGTTCTGGCAGTGACTAGAGAAATATATTACCACTAATGCAAAATCATTTCTAGGCCATTAAATATTCACATCTTAATGGATAGGTGTACACTGCTTTAAAGAGCGAACACAACAGGGAACACAGCCTAAATACTATGAATATTTCAGAGTTGTGTTAGTGCGGTAACCAGCTGAGATCCCTCCCCTCCCCCTCGTGTCTCTCTGTGTCTCTCTCTCTGTGTCTCTCTCTCTGTGTCTCTCTCTCTGTGTCTCTCTCTCTGTGTCTCTCTCTCTGTGTGTCTCTCTCTCTGTGTGTCTCTCTCTCTGTGTGTCTCTCTCTCTGTGTCTCTCTCTCTGTGTCTCTCTCTCTGTGTCTCTCTCTCTGTGTCTCTCTCTGTGTCTCTCTCTCTGTGTCTCTCTCTCTGTGTCTCTCTCTCTGTGTCTCTCTGTGTCTCTCTCTCTGTGTCTCTCTCTCTGTGTCTCTCTCTCTGTGTTTCTGTGTCTCTCTCTCTGTATCTCTGTCTCTCTCTCTCTACCTCCCCCCTCCTCCCTACCTGAGGTGTTGGTGGGAGAGCCCTCCCTCAGCACCTCCAGGGCCAGGAACCCGAGGGCGTTGAGCCGGTAGTTGAAGCTGACGTAAACGATGCCTGTCTGTGCTGCCAGCGCCTCCGAGGGAGCGTAGCCCTCTTCCGCCCCACTGAGCATGTGCAGGAAACCCCCATGCAGCCACACCATGACGGGCAGGGGCATGGCGGGCGCCATGCCGGGGGTCCACACGTTGAGGAACAGGCAGTCCTCGTTTCCCATAACCGTCCCGGCGGAGGACAGCGGGCGCACCTGAGGGCACATGCTGCCCACCCGTGTGGCATCCCTCACCCCCTCGCCACACGCCGGGCGCTCCGGGGGCGCCCAACGCCGCTGGCCCGTGGGGGGCGCGGCGTAGGGAATGCCTTTGAAGGAGTAAGCGCCGTCTTTCTGAGGAGGACAAGGGGGTGGGGGTGTGGGGGGTGGGGGGGGGGGTGTGGGGGGGGGGGGGGTGGGTGTGGGGGGGGGGGGGAGAGGGAGGGAGGGAGGGTGTAGCTCAGTGGTGGTTTTGGAATCCCCCCTGTGCAGCACATACAGTCTGGTCTGGGCCTACCTGTGTTCCTCTGAAGCGTCCGCAGTCCGTGGTGACCTCCAGGTGTCCAGGGCGCGGGGTCTGAGCCAGGTACGCCAGGTAGCCAGCCAGGGAGAGCAGGGCGGCTACCCCCACACAGAGGAGGAGCGAGCAGCGTCTGGACAGGACCAGGGCGGGGCCGACGTAGCGTCTGTGACGTACATACTGCACCTCCTCTTCCTCCTCCTCCTGCACCAGGTAGCGGTACTCCATCCTCTCACACACCTCCAGACCCTCTTCACTCACCTCCAGACCCTCCTCACACACCTCCAGACCCTCCTCACTCATCCTAGTTCAGATGGCACACCTGCAAAGGGAGGGAACAGCGGACAACTGTTCAGAGTGGTTTTATTTCGGTCTGCTTTATGTTACTGCTGGCCTAAGACCTTAAGATTCATCTAGATGTCAAAGCAAGTATTAATAGTAGGCAACCAAGAGCAATTTATTTGTCAGAATTCCGAAAAATAAAGCTGTAATTGCGAGAATTAAAGTCGGAATTCTAAAAAAGGAAATCTCAATTGGCATTTTTTCTTATGTGGTAAAAAGGGGTGCTAACTTTGCTCAGTGCCCGCTAAATACAGACCGTTCCTTGACTCTGGCCATCGAAACACTGTTAAACTACAAACTTCTGATTCTTGATCTTCTGCTGTAGTTTCTATGTGCATTATTTATGTCGCTTTGGATAAAATAATTTGCGAAAGGAATTCAATGAAACAGGATACTTACGGATGTTTTTCTGACTATGAAGACTCGAATTCCTTATAAGGAAAATCCCATCTTTAAGAACTTAGTGTTAACTACTACAGGGACGGTGGGTAAACTCGACAGGAAAAACTATTTAATGAATAGCCTGCTACAGTAGTTAGGCCTGCACTGGAGGGTAATCACTGCAGCTGCCAAGCTTTATGTTCATAATCAGCGGAAATGCACGTTTCCCTTGTTCCCAGACAAAATTTAACTCTAGTGACAGCCTCGAGTTCTGTAAAAAATAAACCGTTTTCTGTGTTTTTTTAAGGAATTGTCTTTGATAAGCTACTTTTTGTAATAGGAATGTCTGCCTTTAGGAGCTACTGCGTGCAAACCAAACAATATCAGTAACAAGACAGTCAAGTTTTATAGACTACTTACGTTGTTAGCTTCCAAACTCTGCCTTGCTGAGACAACTCTAGACTATATCATATGCATATTTAAATAACGCGTTACATATTTCATACATACACTACACATAACTTTTCAGTGTAAAACACGTGAAATTGTCAACTCTTATTCTCAGACAAGCAATTGTTTGCGTCTGAAACCGTCATAAACATGGCATCACGTTCCAAAACATTCGTTTTCTCATTTAAAGGGGCAGTTGCGATCCGGTTGCACTGAACTTGACTTAACAGTGAAGTTATTTGAAGTGTTCACAAAAGTAATACTTCTCAAATCCTATGATCAGGAAAATATCTAAAAATTATTTCTATAGGCTATGCAAATACCATGATCTACAAATGTTCCACTGTTTACAAATGTGTTTTTTTCACCCACAAGCAGCTCCATACTCTCCTGCCTTGCATTTAAACAGTTGTAAGTTTCTGTACTTAAGTAGATTTTTCTGGTATCAGTACTTTACGTCACTATTTATTTAACTTGTAAATTTCTTTACACAAATATATGTACTTTCACTGTGTGAATATTTATTTATTTTTTGTTATTACGTTTTGAAAGGTTGAAAACTTTTTTGCCAAAATATTTTTTCAATCTTTCTAAACTTTTTTGGCTAAACTTTTTTATCTGAAATATTTTTTCAACAGACGTAACAAATGTTTTCAAAAAAGGTTTTCAAAAAGGTTTTCAAAAATAGGTACAAAAATAACATACATTTATAATAGTTTTGAAAGGTTTAAGTATTTTTATATATACTTGAGTAAAAAGTGTAGTCAGTACTTCAACTTTTACCAGAGTCTTTTTAAACATTAGTATCTGTACTTTTACTTGAGTGAAGGATGTGTGTACTTTTTCAATTTCTGCATTTGAATATATATTTATGATTTGTATACATGAGTATACAAATCATAGTATTGTAAAAAATACTTACACTTTGTGTGTGCGGTTCTCGAAATGTCAAATCTGCTATTCAACGTGTTGAATCTGCATTTGTCGATTAAGTAATACTTTTTTTCCAATTAACTTTATTAGAACGCGTTCATTGCTTCTTCTGATGACACAATTTTGAGAATTTTGTTTCCATTTCCGCGTTCCACAAACAAAGCTTCTGCTCTGCATACAAATATCTCCTGATCCTCTCAAGTCCCCGGCTAAGATATCCACACTAGGCGGCAGTGTTCTCTACAATGTTGGGTGATTTTGCGTTAGTATGAATCGTTAACTACTACTGCAACCGCAGAACTAGATGGTATGGCCAGAAAATGTCTAATATGGGGAGAACTGCCACTCTCGGGAAACTTCCGGGTTCTGAACTGGTTGCAGTTCCACTCTGGTTCCATATGAGGGATTATCTTGGAATGATACACACAATCACATATGGGTGGCCAATTCTAGGGGACAAGTTGGAATGAATTTACATTAACAGAGCTGCCAACTCTCACGGTTTTGCCGTGTGACACACACATTTCAACCATTTCTCACGCTCTCACGCCACACATTGTATATCTCACGCTGAAAAGGCAACGCCAAACAAGTAGCCAAACTAACATTGTAAACAGTAACGGACGAGGCGCAGGTTAACGGATTATAGCAACATTGACGCGCAAACAGCCGTGTAAACTCGCCTGGGGGGGTGAAGCTCGCGACAGCTCGCCGTGGGGGGTGGGGTGCTACCAAATCTCACGCCAAGGTTTTTGGAAAAGTTGGCATCCCTGCATTAATTTAAATAAACCTTGCTTGTGAATCGTTAGAGGTATGGCTAGCGTTAGTTGTAGCCAGAGCCTTAGGAAAAGAGAGTTGCAACACTCCCATAGGCTTCCATTGTAATCGAAGAATGCGGAAGTAATGCTTGTCATGGGCCGACCCATAGTTCCAAACGTTGTGTAATTCCATCGTTCAACCCCATTTGTTTTCAGTGTTTCCAAAGCACCTTAGCTGGTATGTAGATCAAATTACTGATTTTTTTTCTTCATATTTAAACACAGTAAATAGTGGTAATAGTAAAATAGTAAATATTTTTGTGGCAAAAAGTTAAGCTAACGGTGGCTAACTTGATAGCCACAGTCAATGACGCTACTTACGTCACCAACGTCACGAAAACTTGCGTGACTACCTCTAGCAGAACATTAGTTTAGCAGCTCGTTAACTTCTGGGAGATAGCTAAGCTAACTGCTTTACTGCAAGGCAGCTGCAGAAACGCCACAAGCAAAGAGGCCAGGGTGATAACTATTTACTAATTTTACTTTGTGATATGACACACAATTGTGACGTGTAATGTACAATATAAGTTGATTTTATTAAGGAAGTACATCCACTTTCGGAAACAGTAGTCTACTATGTCACTGAAGTATTAGCATCATGACATTAGCCTCTGTTGCCCGGGCAACACATACTACAGTGGTCTATGATGCATCTGTTTTCAATCGTTAAAATAAACATTCCTCATAAATACATTTTCGTTGTAGGATTTATTATGACATTACATTACAAGTAAACGATTTGTGGGTGAAATTATCATTACCTGTGGTTTCAAACCAGTGTTGCTCACTGCAACGCTGTAGCCTACGCGAGACACTACAAAAACATCTACACATCTGTAGGAAGTCAAACGGCGACAGAACATGTTCGGCACTCCCCTTACTTAAATCAAAAGTCTAACTACTAACCTTAACTTCATTGCCACAGCCTAAACTTTGTCAATCTGTTCATGAAAATAATTAATTTCAGGCTAAACCGTACAAAGGAACGTTAAATCAAATTCAACCAACGCAATCGCTACCAAGACGAACGAACACAGGAGTAGTCTAGTACTGTACTGTACAATTTACCGGCGGTTATATCGCACTTGGCGTTGTTACTGACAATGATCGCTACCAGTGAGCTTTTTATGAAAGCGATTTTCCACTAAATAAATGTCAAGCTTATTTACGTTTTTGGGGGCATATTTTCAGTTAGCAGATGGTACTGTTTGAATCGCGATTCCATCTTCTACTGCCGGTAACGTCGTAGAATAATCTTCAAAGGGGGTTCTTTATTCATGAATGAATGCAATATGAGTAGGCTAAATGCCTTAAAATATCACGAGAAGGGAAAAACTTAAAAGGACGTTTAAGTCATAGAGATTAGGTCAATTTTTACACAGGTCTGCCAAATTTATTCGTTTTGATTCAACGATGAGGCTGCCTCTTGCAGGGGAAATGAGAAGACATCTATTTCATTCTACACTTCACTCGTATTTTCAGTTGTAAATGAGCAGCAAAAAAAATATTTTAAATCTATGTAATCTTTATAAATAATAAGTATGCATTTTTATATAAAATATACAGAAATATCAGTTGTAAAAATGTCATCCAAAAACGGACCCCTGTGCAACCGACGCAAGCAAGCACACCCTATAATTTCCCCAGAAATTGTACCCTCTCTAGTTTTAGTTTAAAGGTATGTGAGTGTAATGATGTGTAATTCATGTAATTTGACATGGATGCGATGAGAGAAAGAATGACTTGCAGATAGTATTGAGATGTGTAGGAGAGGAGATATTATTGAGATGTGTAGGAGAAGAGATAGTATTGAGATGTGTAGGAAAGGAGATAATATTGAGATGTGTAGGAGAGGAGACAGAGGGGGACTTAGAGAGAGGGTGGAGGTGAGTAACTACTTGGCTGTGTTCCTCCATCCCAACACATTCCTCTCCTGGGGGTCCAGTATTTATAGCATTCGCTTTACCCACAAACTATCCATTTAGGGAGGCAATGATATAACCCTCCACAGGGCTATTAAACAGGTGAGGGAAGGGAGAGGGGGAGGGGGAGGGGGAGGAGGGAGGAGGGAGGGAGGAGAGGGAAAAGGAATCATCAGTTTGAGTTGAACCCTGCTGGATAATATTAACACAGCCTCAAACGTATTTACTACCCGAGAATGAGCATCCATCTTATCCAGGGAGCGTGCTGAAGGGAGTGGCTAGAATTACACTGTGACTTATGAACGGCTGTGGAGAGTTTGTCCTTTTTAGGAGCTGTTGGTATCTCAAACAAACTGGAGACCCCAGCCCTCTGCAACCAGCCCTCTGCACCCAGACCTCTGCACCCAGACCTCTGCACCCAGCCCTGTGCACCCAGCCCCCCTCGGGGCAGCGGCACGGCCAGCCCCCCTCGGGGCCGCGGCGGGTCGGCAGCGCGGCCAGGAGGGATGAGGCTCGGGAGGAGAATTACTCCTCAGAACAAAAACCCATAAAAGGTTATCTCTCACCACCAGAGGAGAGGGTCTGGCATGTTTATATTGAGGGTCTGGTGAACACACGCGCACACACACACACAGATATCTGGAGGTGTTGTTTGTTCCAAAACTCAGACGATAAAGAGAGAGTTGGAAATCATTCATTTCACTAGACGTGTGTGTGCATGCAAACCTTCATACACACACCCTGTAATTTTTCCTGTCTGCCAGAGCCTGACGGTTGGTGTTTATCAATGTAACCTTCAGTACGTGAACGTAGAAGTATTTGGTTCTGCTCCTCTGCCCTGCCAAGCTCGAAACCTGCCTGCCTTCTCACGTGTGAGAACCGGACCTGGACCCCTTCTGTTACCATGTCAACAGCGTCGTGCATCGCGTTTCACGGATAAACGCTTAGAAAGTATATGCATGGACACAGTCGATGTGAGTTAATGTTTCAACATTTTAATTTCCCCATCTCTTGAGGTTCCTGTGTTCGCGAGGGCTTCACATGTATTCTTCCCGTTTCCCCAACGGATTGTTGAGGCCGTCCCTGCCTATCTGCGGCCCGTAAGAGGATTTGATATGAAGACAGAGCGGTCGTAATCCCCAAGTAAACTGTCTTAGAGGAATCATTATAGAAACAATTTTCCCTTAATCTTTTTCAAATCTACTTTTATTCAAATCAAATTACGCACACTGGGATTACAGACCACAGCGCGACCTGCTTCGACCTATTTGACTCTTTGAGTGCTGAGAACAATAGCCTACAGTGCACGTAGGTCTACCAGGACATCTAGCACAGCTGAGCCGGTCCGCTGGAATGACGCACAACACAGAAAAATAGAACTATAGTCTTCTGAATGATGTAAAATAAAAAATAAAGGAATGGATTTTCCAACCGCCGTCAGACTGCGTTAAGATTGTTGTTGCTTTTTGAAATAGCGAACACTAGGGGTTGAACTCAAACTCGCTGTAGAGGTAGGCTAGTCTACCGCTCACCGCCTTGTCTCCCTCCCTGCCTTACTCGAAACAGTGCGAGCGTCACAACGCTACAGTTTTACGACTAACGGGAACGGTGGTTGTCTTCGGAGCATAGATTTTCTCTTTGTCCCGTGGAGGAATCATCGAAGATTACGTCCACTACCGGGGCGTCTGGCGGAGCATTACCCAGGTAGGCTCAGGACGGCAGGGAGACTAACATTTAAAAACAAGTGTGTTATGACACCGCAGGTGGTTTTAAAGAAGCCGATCTTAACGTCGCGTGTGAGCTAGATAAAGAGACCACTCTGTGCAGAATTAAGAAATAAAGCCGCAAATGTTTTTGGACTGGCCGTGATTTATTAAACTTAACGTCTTAATTGCGAAGGATTGAGACAAGACCAGAACATTGACGGATAACATAACAAAGTTCTCGGAACATTGACATTCAGAGAAATGTCCTGCATGAAGCAAACAGCCCAGGTATGTTGGCCCAGTGTACATTAAACTTGCAACAACATGTAGTCTAAATGAGTGAACAGCGCGTGAACTGTTGTCAGTTTCTTCCCTAGACGTTTCACCGACATTGACGGAGCCGCACCACGGTAATTACAGCCGATCCGAAGTTATTAATGATACAGCCTAATTAGGCCTCATTGATTAGAAACCCTACTTTTCAACTGGAATTATTAATGTAGGCTAATGATGTTGGCTAAATCTGAAATATCACTATAAAGCATATCATTGATGTACAACTAGGTTACAGTATCATAATTCAGGCAAGTTGTGCTGAAAAATAGCCTTGAAGGCGGTGTTTACAACAACAAGTAAGAAGGATGTATAGTTTTGCGCGCGGGACCCCATGCCAGTCCAAGCGCTGAGCTGTACCTCAGAGCGAGCTCACCTTGGTCAGTGCTCTCAGTCTAGCTCCTGGTTAACGGTAGCCTAGGTTTTCCCAAAACAACGTCTATTCAACAGAGATCCTGAGCAGATCTCTGGCTGACTACATATCAGCGTGGGTGTGTGGAAGTCCTCATGATCTTTTTGCCAGCTCTTCATTCTTCACCTGGAAGAAAAACCTGCCACCCTGCCTGTCACCCTGCCCCTGTATGTTTCCCTTGTTCTGTTTCCCTTCCTCCCCCTCCCATCCTCACCCCTCCTCTCACCCCTCCTCTCCTCCCTGGTCTCCATCTCTTCATTTCTCTCTGTCTTGCTCTGGTCCCAGAGGACTTGGGTGGGCAGATTATCTGTTTCTCACTCCATCTCTCCCTCCTCCCCCTCCCTCACACACACACACACACACACACACACACACACACACACACACACACACACACACACACACACACACACACACACACACACACACACACACACACACACACACACACACACACACACAGACTTTGCTACAGTGAAGCGAAGCATTTTTTGCCTGACTAAGAATACTCAGCAAAAGATAGCAGGCGTTTTTAGACATGATTGAGTGGTTCACCAACAGCACTAACATCAAATCTGATTTGATTTAAAGGACACACACACTCTAATATAAAAACCTTTCATAATCATCCACTCAAACACCATGTTCCTTCATCCTCAGTTTATATAGAAATTGCATTGCAGCAATAAAGGTGTGCAGATTTCTCTCCTCTGCCTCTCCCCCTTCCTTCTCCCTTGCCACACCCATTTCTCATGGCAGCTCTGATTGGCAGAGCTCTTAATTGTGAACTCCCTTCTATGAATCATTGATGTTCGTCTGGCTAAGTGGGATGATGAAATATTAACAGTGTTTCGTGGAGGTCTATTTTGAAGCGTGTTTGGTCGGATGCCAGTCTGAGAGGAGATCAGACGTCTGGTTTAGTGGTTTGGTTTGACTTGAATTGTTGAATGTTTTCACTTTCATGTAAGTCTTATTTTAAAATACCTGCTGAACCCTGCTGGACTCTGTGTAGAGTCCAGTCTTAGTTTGTGTTAATCTATCCCAAAACATGTTTAGCACGCATTCTTGCCAGTAGACTCACCCACACACATTTGCTGACTACGCACGTCCGATTAGACTGGGCTAAGGTGTATGGTACGGGTGTGTATGATCTGTGTGTGCGTGTGTGTGTGTGTGTGTACGTGTGAATTGGAGGAAGGCATGGTGTCCTCCCACACCTGGTACAGAACCAAAATAGAAGCTGGAGTCCAGATGAAGCAGTCATTTTGACAGGCATTTGGAAACTCTCTCCCTCTCTCTCCTCTCTCTCCTCTAACACACAACCTCTCTCCCTCTCTCCTCTAACACACAAACTCTCTCCCTCTCTCTCCTCTAACACACAACCTCTCTCCCTCTCTCCTCTAACACACAAACTCTCCCTCTCTCTCTAACACACAAGTTGTGCTTTGCTATCTTTTTCTGTCTCTGACACACAGTCACACACGATAAGTGAATAAAGATGAACCTTCCACAGTGTTTGAATAATGGGTTGTTTGTGTGTATTCCTAGGTAGTGTGTGTTGCGAGGATTTATGTGTGTGCTTCCAGGTTCTGTGTGTGTTGCTAGGTTGTTTGTGTTACCAGATTGTGTGTTGCAGGATGTTTGTATTAAGTACATTATTATATAAATATTATAATTATATACATTTTACATTTAGTCATTTAGCAGACACTCTTATCCAGAGCGACTTACAGTAAGTACAGGGACATTCCCCCGAGGCAAGTAGGGTGAAGTGCCTTGCCCAAGGACACAACGTCATTTTGCACAGCTGGGAATCGAACTGGCAACCTTCAGATTACTAGCCCGACTCCCTCACCGCTCAGACATCTGACTCCCTGACTCCCCCATTTTAGTAAAGTATTGGGTCCTTTTGATGACCCCGTCCCATCAGCCTGAGAAGTAGCCCCACTCTGATGAGCTCTGCTCTCAGGAGCCTTCATACCACCCTACTTACCTCGGGGGGAATGTCCCTGTACTTACTGTAAGTCGCTCTGGATAAGAGCGTCTGCTAAATGACTAAATGTGAATGTCAATGCTGAGAGGGACAGGAAGCTGTCATGAGCAGCCTTCACTCCTACTGTGTGTTAAAAGCATGTGGTTGCACCCCATGTCTCCGCTGAGATGTGATGACAGTACACAGGACAGCATGCTGCTCCCCCTGACTGGCTCGGAGACGCCGTGTGGAAACATGAATATTAGAGACACACCTCTCATCTCATTTCCATGTTCTCACCACTGGGTCGCATCAGGAACCAGGGACCTTCAGGGAGAAAGGGTGTTCCTGAAATAATCATCTCTCCCCCCCGTCTCTCCCTGTCTCACTCTCTCTCTCTCCGTCCTTGTCTCTCAGCAGCTTATGAGAGGAGTGTTGGTCCTCCTGGCTGTGTGCCCTATCATCACCACCACAGTCTGTAATCAGCGTTCAGCTGTGCGGCTGTTTTGCGTGGTCTGACAGGGTATAGGCTGACGAGCCAGCACAGCAGGCCCCTGCACTGCATGTGGAGCTGATGAATACCACATACTCCCTTTGATCAGTGGAAAAGACATGTGAGTGTGTGTGTGTGTGTGTGTGTGGTAATCATCTCTGATAACAGGTATGTGGGCAGCAGTCTGGTTGAGTGAACTGAACATCCTGACCTGAGGGAACCTGAGAGGTTCATTATGAATCACCCCCGAGAGAGCTCTCTATCTCTCTTTCCCCCCCTCTCTCCCCTACCCCCTCTCTCCCTCCCCTCTCCCCCCCCCCCCAGTCGTCTCACACCAGCTCGCCCCCCCACGTCTTCTAGATCATTCCTGTTTAGCCCGGAGACACAGCAGGACAATTTCAGGTCATTTTTCTTCTGTTTTGTTTGCTGCAATACTCTACTCTGTGTGTGTGTAGGAGTGTTTGTGCGTGTGTGCGTGTGTGTATGTTTATTTACCCGGGCGCTGTATGACATTTGTTCATTCAGGAGAATAACTAGATTCTGCCATGTTTTTGAAGCCGTTTGATTTGCATAGTAACATCAGCAGGAGCCGAATTCTGATGCAGGAGGGAGGGAGCTAGGGGAGAGGGAGCTAGGGGAGAGGGAGCTAGGGGAGAGGGAGCTAGGGCGGGAGGGAGGGAGCTAGGGGGGGAGGAAGGGAGCTAGGGGGGAGGGAGGGAAGGTGCAGTCAATAACACTTTGTGTGGCCAGTCTGAGCTGTAAGGAGTGTCCTGGTTTACGAGGTGTGGCTGTGACGTTCCTGTCTGGGGGCACGGTCCGTCTCCTGGTTTCCAGGGTTACAGTGTGTGTCAGCGATCGTAGCTGCTGCCAGGCTCAGCGACCCCTCTCCGTCCTCCTGACCACCTGATGTTTCAGACGTGTGATCTCTGCCGCGTGCCAGCCGCTGGGAACAAGGACCAGGAACAGGAAGGACGCTGTGAGACCAGGATTACAGAGACCTGAAACCAGGATCTCCGCAGGCGGCCTGGCCTAGCCCGGCCAGGCCTAGCCCTGGCTTGGCTCCTTCTGTTGAACTGTGTCTAAAAATAGCTGACATTTCCCAGTGGCTGGACCCTGCGGCTGTGTGCTAGTGAGATGCATGCTGGTCTTGACAGGAACGTGAGGGAGGCTGGTTCAGAGGCAGGAATGCCGGACATGGCTTCACCTGTCGTGTTTAGAAGAGGGAGCTCTCCCCTGACACCTGAAGAGACGTTTCTCACCTCGTCTATGCAGGTATGCACACGCATTGATATATGAGGCTGTTGATCTGTTGAATAAAGTAAATCACAGCTTTCTAAATGTCTGTTCACTGGTAGAACTCTGGGAGAGAGTGTTAACCCTAACCCTAACCTCCTCTCTCTCCCTCTCTTTTCTCAGTCAACAGATATGCTATAATTATGTTTTACCACATTCTCATCACAAGAACTGCCACAGCGATGCACACACACACACACACACACACCACTGTGTTCTCTCCTGTGTCGTGCGTACAGTATGTCATTGTAATGAGGTGACAGATGTGTTTGTGTGTCTCGGCTCTGAGTGGTTTAGTCGCTGCTTGTGTGTCGGCTTCATGTGCAGTTAGGATTCACACCCCATCTACATTTACATGTTAGTCATTTAGCTTCAGATGCTGTGTGTGTGTGTATGTGTATGTGTGTGTGTGTGTGTGTATGTGTGTGTATCCACATTGGAAGGTGGGAGGTGAGGAGGGGAGGATGTGGTGGTGTGTGTGTGTGTGTGTGTGTGTGTGTGTGTGTGTGTGTGTGTGTGTGAGAGAGAAAGTGGCTACACTCTAGTTGGGTATGTGTGTGTGACTATTCTCTAGTTGTGTGTGTTCATTCTATATTTGTGTGTGTGTGTGTGCACTGTAGCTAGTGATCCTGCACTTCTCCCTATTCACCAGCAGAGGTCAGTAGCTCCTCCTGAGTCAACACACACAGATTTACATTTAGTCATTTAGCAGACACTCTTATCCAGAGCGACTTACAGTAAGTACAGGGACATTATCCCAGACACACACACAACTATAGAATGAACACACACAACTAGAGAATAGTCACACACACATACCCAACTAGAGTGTAGCCACTTTGTCACCCTCACACACACACACACACGCACACACGCACACACACACACACACACACACACACACACACACACTCTACCACCATAGCATGTGTTGAACTGGATGATTAAAGGTTAATGGATTGTACAGCAGTGAGACTCTGCAGTAATCGTGTCCTAATTAGCCCTCATTCATATCTGCTGTCCCGGCGCTTGCTGCTCCTTCAGCCTCTCCTAACAATTAGCCTCTCGTCTCTCCTGTCAGGAGCTCTACTTCCAGGGTCCTGGAGGGACTAGGAAGTAGGGCGGAGGAGTCACTCTGTGGTCAGGCCCTGGGGCACGTATCCCTCCACACAGTCACAACCTTGGAACTGTTGAGTCACTCTCCTCTTCTCCTTTCGACATGGCTCTTCCTGTCTCTTCTGTCTCTCCCCTGTCTCTCTCCTCTCTCCATCTCTCCATCTCTCCATCTCTCCATCTCTCCTCTCTCCTCTCTCCTCTCTCCTCTCTCCTCTCTCTCCTCTCCTCTCTCCTCTCTCCTCTCTCCTCTCTCCTTCTCTCCTCTCTCCTCTCTCCTCTCTCCTTCTCTCCTCTCTCCTTTCTCCTTTCTCTGGTCCACCCCCCAGTCTCTGTCTCTGGCCTTCATCTGTCACTCTGCGTCAGAGTTCTGTGCATACATTATAGCCTGACCAATGACATTTCACTGAGCTAATTCGACATGACACATGATTGGCCAAAACATCATCTTCCCTGAAGGTTGTGCTTCATGGCTGTGAGTGGGTACTGGTGACATTATGGAAGTCTGTCTGCAAAAGGCTGTGTGTGTGTGTCTGAACGTCTACATGCATGTGTGTGTGCATGTTTGAGTATTTGTGTGTGGTGTGTGTGTGTGTCATGTTATTTTAACATCTCAAGTGAATATGAGTCTTAATGTGAAAGCTGAATGGCTGGAGGATCAAAAGCCTGGGGCAGGGAGAGAGAGAGAAAGGGGAGAGAGAGGTTGGTGAGTAGGAAATATGAGAGAACACATTAGCATGCTTAATTTACCCCGCTCCGGCAATCGTCCTTCCCCCCTCCATCCATCCCTCCCTCATCCCTCCTTCCTCCCCCCTCCATCCATCCCTCCCTCATCCCTCCTTCCTACCCCTCCATCCATCCCTCCCTCATCCCTCCTTCCTCCCCCCTCCATCCATCCCTCCCTCATCCCTCCTTCCTCCCCCCTCCATCCATCCCTCCCTCATCCCTCCTTCCTCCCCCCTCCATCCATCCCTCCCTCATCCCTCCTTCCTACCCCTCCATCCATCCCTCCCTCATCCCTCCTTCCTACCCCTCCATCCATCCCTCCCTCATCCCTCCTTCCTCCCCCCTCCATCCATCCCTCCCTCATCCCTCCTTCCTCCCCCCTCCATCCATCCCTCCCTCCTCCCTCCTTCCTACCCCTCCATCCATCCCTCCCTCATCCCTCCTTCCTCCCCCCTCCATCCATCCATCCCTCCCTCATCCCTCCTTCCTCCCCCCTCCCTCCCCCCTCCCTCCCTCCTCCCTCCCCCCTCCCCCCTCCCTCCCCCCTCCCCCCTCCTCTTGACTCTGGGAGAAGCACTTCTATCTATTGGAAGTTTAAAATAAAGTTTTCCAGGAGCTTTACGGGTTGTGGGTGTTTGTCAGCGTGTGTGTCTTTGCTTCTTTGTGTGCGGCTGTGTGTGTGTGTGTGTTTTAGCAGCAGGTGGGTGATTAGTAAAGTGTAAGCCTTCGAAAATCATCTCCCATCATGGACATTGAAAGGCCATTATTCCACACTTACTGTATAGATTTTGACCTAATTCATGTCAGACTAAGCTTTCCTGACCCTCAGGGGGAGAAAGGGAGGTGTGTGTGTGTGTGTGTGGTCTCCTGCCTAGTTACAGATAATGGGAGTGTCTTCTTCCTCGCCTTCTCAGAAGCTGTGAGGAGAGAAAGCTGACCTTTATATAAAACAATGTTCTCCCAAACTCACTCCCCTTTTCTCTTTTCTCTCTGTGTCTCTGTTTCATTCTCTCCATCTCTCATCACACAATTAGATATTTCTTCACTGACATGACGAATCTCATAGGATTTCCAAATAAAACATGAATAATTAAACATGGAAAATAAACATGGTTTAGAGAGGCACTCATGATATTATTTGATGCACTCAGGATGCTTATTTCTCCCGTCCCCTCCTCCCCTCTCCTCCTCTCCTCCCCTCTCCTCCCCTCTCCTCCTCCCCTCCCCTCCCCTCCCCTCTCCTCTCCTCTCCTCTCCTCTCCTCTCCTCTCCTCTCCTCTCCTCTCCTCTCCTCTCCTCTCCTCCCCTCCCTCCCTCCCCCCTCCTCTCCTCTCCTCCCCCCTCCTCTCCTCCCCTCCCTCCCTCCCTCCTCGTGTTTCGATGACCAGCTCCACTTTAAAAGCTGCCTCAATCACAGTGCCTCGGGGGGAGGGGGGGGGGAGAAAGTGACAGAGAGACAGCATTTCTAACACTCTGGTTGAGGGTGTGTGTGTTAGTGTGCGTGTGTGTGTGGAGGCAGCTGGAACACGTCAGGACATGGCTGTCATAATCGTTCGTTGTGGCTCAGATCACTTCCTCTAATCGCACGCCAGCGTGAGTCACTGTCACCGGACACACCATCCACACGCCCACACACACACACACACCATCCACACACACACACACACACACACACATACACCTTACACACGACACACACCTTACACACACACATACCGTCCACACACACACCATCCACACGTCCACACACACACACACACACACACACATACACCTTACACACACACACATACCGTCCACACACACACCGACACACAGCGTGTCAGTGGAACAGTGACAGCTTCATGTCATCATGGAGCTGATGGGGAGAGCTGTCTGGAGAGACCAGCTCTGAGTGGAGACACCTGATGATCTCTCTCTGTCTCTCCTCTCTGGCTCTCCTCTCTCTGTCTGTCCTCTCTCTGTCTCTCCTCTCTGTCTCTCCTCTCTCTGTCTCTCCTCTCTGGCTCTCCTCTCTCTGTCTGTCCTCTCTCTGTCTCTCCTCTCTGTCTCTCCTCTCTCTGTCTCTCTCCTCTCTGTCTCCTCTCTCTGTCTCTCCTCTCTCTGTCTCTCCTCTCTCTGTCTCTCCTCTCTCTGTCTCCTCTCTCTGTCTCTCCTCTCTCTGTCTCTCCTCTCTCTGTCTCTCCTCTCTCTGTCTCTCCTCTCTCTGTCTCTCTCCTCTCTGTCTCCTCTCTCTGTCTCTCTCCTCTCTGTCTCTCTCCTCTCTGTCTCTCTCCTCTCTGTCTGTCTCCTCTCTCTGTCTCCTCTCTCTGTCTCCTCTCTCTGTCTCCTCTCTCTGTCTCCTCTCTCTGTCTCCTCTCTCTGTCTCCTCTCTCTGTAGGTTTGTTCTGGTATCAGTATTTACCTTCACTATCCAATTTCCTGACAACTTTTTACTATAAGGGCTTACATTTTGTACACAAATATCTGTACTTTCTACTTCTTACATTTTCAAGCCAGGCTCGTTATTTTAGTTTTTTTTAATCTCTATTTGGTAGCATGATCTCTCTCTCCTCTCCTTTCACTGTGTGTGAAAAAGGTTTTGAAAGGTTGAAAAAATATTTTTGAAAGGTTGAAAAAATATTTTCGAAAAAAGGTTTAGATTAAAAAAGTTTGCATCATTGATAAGTACTTGATGAGGACTCGATTGTGCTTTACTCTACTCTGTTATGGGCTTCTCGGTTCTCCTCTCTCCTCCTCTCTTCTTTCACTGTGTGTGTGAAAAAAAGTTACTCTAAAAAAAGTTTTGACAGGTTCACATTTTATTTGGGGGGGGAAACCTTTTGAAAAAAAAAAAATGTTTAAAAAAGAAAATCAAAAAAAGTTTCTAAAGGTTGACAAAAATATTTTCAAAAAACCGAAAGTTTGAAAAGTTAAAATAAAAATGTTTATATCATTGATGAGTACTTGATGAGGACTCTACTATACTCTACTGTATTCTATTGTACTTTGCTCTGCTTTACTCTGTTTAAGACTTCTCTGTTTTCCACTCTCCTCCTCCTTTCACTGTGTGAAAAAAAGTTCCAAAAAGGAACTTAAAAAGTTAAGGTTAAAAAATATTTTCTAAATTCAAGAAAGCTTAGAAAAAGCATTTAGGAAAGGTTGAAAAAATATTTTCGAAAAAAAGTTTAGAAAGGTTGAAAACATTTTCACAAAAAATGTTTAGAAAGGTTAAAAAATATTTTATAAATTCAAGAAAGGTTATAAAAAATATTTTGGTAAGGTTGAAAAAAGATTTTCGATTTTTGTTTTCAAAAGGTTGAACAAAATGCACTGCATGTCTGTCTTTTTGTATTGATATATGAGGTCCGGTTACCAGCGCAATACTAAAACAGGTAGTAATAATGGCTACGTTTCACTTAATTATATGTCAGAACCCACACTTTACTTTAACTTGAGTGAGAAATTGTAGACAGCACTTCAACTTTTACCAGTCTTTTTAAACATGAGTCTCTGTACTGGAGTGAAAGATGTGTGTACTTTTCTCTTCATAAACATCTCTCCCCCCTCTCTGTCAGGAGCAGGTCATGTGACTTGGTGTTTCCCGCTAAGAAGGTGACCAGGACAGAGGTCAGCTCAGCTCCTCAGAGGAAGCATGGCTCCTGAGGACCTGGAAGGATCTCCAGAATCCAGCTGAACACTCAACCACCAGATCCACCAGAACAGTAACCAGGCAGGTCTGTGCGTTGGTGTTTATTCTCGTGGTTTCAGCTCCTCTCTGTCCGTGACTGTAGATCCAGGCTCTAGATATCCAGGCTCTAGATATCCAGGCTCTAGATATCCAGGCTCCAGATATCCAGGCTCCAGATATCCCAGTGGAGATGTTATTCACCGTCATGGAGCATCATGTTCCCCTAACCCTAACCCTGTTCCATCTATATCTGTCAGAAATGAAGCTTGGCTCTCAGACTCTTCCTCAATCTCCTGGGAAGGAAGGCTTATAATACTTGGGAATGAACTGTGACTTGGATGTGAAAGTGAAGTGCCCAAAAAGAACATTGAACAAACTTGCATACACATGACACACACACACAAGCACACACACAATGTAGGTGTCATGGTGACCTAGATGACCAGCACACTAACTCATCATTTATCTAAGAATAACATCTACCTGTCTCTCTTTCTCCCTCCTCCTCTCTCTCCTCTCTCCTCCTCCTCTCTCTCGGTCTCTCTCTCTCCCTGCTCCATACAAAGCACCAAGCTCTCTGCTCTCCTTCTCTTATCAGCCCAGCATGACTGCCTGCAGATGACCAGGGTGTGTGTGTGTGTGTAGATGACCAGGGTGTGTGTGTGTGTGTGCAGATGACCAGGGTGTGTGTGTGTGTGTGTGTGCAGATGACCAGGGTGTGTGTGTGTGTGTGCAGATGACCAGGGTGTGTGTGTGTCTGTAGATGACAGGGAGAGGTCTTGAGAGCAGGTCAGTATCATCATCACCAGTCGATCATTAAACCCTGATCTCATATATTTCCTTCTGAAGCTCACAGCTGCTGGTTTCATCTCACACAATTAGGTCCGTGTTGTCTTACTTCCTGCACTGCTACACACACACACACACTCTCAGGTGTCTGTATCAGTGTCTCCTGGCCTCGTCCGTCCAGCTCAGATGAACCTGCAGGAGCACTTATAGAACAGAACCAGAAATTTAACCTTTCCATTCTGTGTGTATTTCCTGTAGTGCCACACATACACAGTACATATGAAGGGAGGGCATGTGGAGATGCGGTGACAGAGGCTGGAGACCAGGCCTCCTCTCCTCGTCTGGCCAGGCCTCCTCTCCTCGTCTGGCCAGGCCTCCTCTCCTCGTCTGGGCAGGCCTCTTCTCCTCGTCTGGCCAGGCCTCCTCTCCTCGTCTGGGCAGGCCTCCTCTCCTCGTCTGGCCAGGCCTCCTCTCCTCGTCTGGGCAGGCCTCCTCTCCTCGTCTGGCCAGGCCTCCTCTCCTCGTCTGGGCAGGCCTCCTCTCCTCGTCTGGGCAGGCCTCCTCTCCTCGTCTGGGCAGGCCTCCTCTCCTCGTCTGGCCAGGCCTCCTCTCCTCGTCTGGGCAGGCCTCCTCTCCTCGTCTGGGCAGGCCTCTTCTCCTCGTCTGGGCAGGCCTCCTCTCCTCGTCTGGCCAGGCCTCCTCTCCTCGTCTGGCCAGGCCTCCTCTCCTCGTCTGGCCAGGCCTCCTCTCCTCGTCTGGGCAGGCCTCCTCTCCTCGTCTGGCCAGGCCTCCTCTCCTCGTCTGGCCAGGCCTCCTCTCCTCGTCTGGGCAGGCCTCCTCTCCTCGTCTGGCCAGGCCTCCTCTCCTCGTCTGGCCAGGCCTCCTCTCCTCGTCTGGGCAGGTCTCCTCTCCTCGTCTGGGCAGGCCTCCTTTCCTCGTCTGGGCAGGCCTCCTTTCCTCGTCTGGCCAGGCCTCCTCTCCTCGTCTGGCCAGGCCTCCTCTCCTCGTCTGGGCAGGCTTCCTCTCCTCGTCTGGGAAGGCCTCCTCTCCTCGTCTGGGCAGGCCTCCTCTCCTCGTCTGGGCAGGCCTCCTCTCCTCGTCTGGGCAGGCCTCCTTTCCTCGTCTGGCCAGGCCTCTTCTCCTCGTCTGGCCAGGCCTCTTCTCCTCGTCTGGGCAGGCCTCCTCTCCTCGTCTGGCCAGGCCTCTTCTCCTCGTCTGGGCAGGCCTCCTCTCCTCGTCTGGGCAGGCCTCCTTTCCTCGTCTGGCCAGGCCTCCTCTCCTCGTCTGGCCAGGCCTCCTCTCCTCGTCTGGGCAGCCTCCTCTCCTCGTCTGGGCAGGCCTCCTCTCCTCGTCTGGCCAGGCCTCCTCTCCTCGTCTGGGCAGGCCTCCTCTCCTCGTCTGGGCAGGCCTCCTCTCCTCGTCTGGCCAGGCCTCCTCTCCTCGTCTGGGCAGGCCTCCTCTCCTCGTCTGGGCAGCCTCCTCTCCTCGTCTGGCCAGGCCTCCTCTCCTCGTCTGGGCAGCCTCCTTCTATCAGGGAGGCTATGATGGCTCATGTCAAAACAGCTTTTGATTGATGGGCAGTTCAGCCAGGTCTCCTGGAGTGTGTGTGTGTGTGTGTGTCATTTCTCACTCTTGCCCCAACCGTTCTGCCATGTGTTTAGCGTGTTCGTGGCTGTGGTGTCCTGGTTCTTGATAGAGGTGTTGCCAATGCCTCATGTAACTCTATTATGAGGGGCACTCGAACAACAAGGGTAGTGGTGACAATAAGAAATGGGATTAGACCTTTCCCCTCCCTCTCTCCCTCTCTCCCTCTTTCCCCCCCTCTCTGTCTCCCCTCCCTCCCTCTCTCCCGCTCTCTCTCTCTTCTCTCCCTCCCCCTCTCTCCCCTCCCTCCCTCCCTCCCTCCCTCTCTCCCTCTTTCCCCCCCTCTCTGTCTCCCCTCCCTCCCTCTCTCCCGCTCTCTCTCTCTCTTCTCTCCCTCCCCCTCTCTCCCCTCCCTCCCTCCCTCCCTCCCTCTCTCTTTCTCTCCCCTCCTCTCTCTCCCTTCCTATCTCTCTCTCCCTCCCTCTATCTCCTGTAATATCGTATTGGGGACATTCTTCCTCACTGAGAGTTCAGGTCCTGTAGATCCTAGGTTCCTAATGCTAAACTAACAGGACATGACATCACGCTTGATGAGAGAGCGAGAGGATGAGAAAGGGAGAGAGGAAAACGGAGAGGTAGAGAGGGAGGGAGATATGTATGTGCTAACCTCACACATCTAAGATTGTGACATCACACTGCTTCTTACACAGACACGTGTGCTGATTTGTCGGAGGTAGGTGGAAGGAGGGAGAGGGAAGGAGGAAGAGGGGAGGAGGGAGGGAGGGAGTGAGAGAAGGAGGGAGGGAGAATAAAGAGAGGCAGAAAAAGAAAACAATATTGAATGATCAAAAGAAAGATTTGAAGATTTAAAAAAAGATTTAAAGATTGAAAAACAGATTGAAAGAAAGCGATTAGAATGTCCAGACTCCAACAGGAACACAGCAGTTACTTGATGTTTGCTATTTTAAATAACCAGATTTTATCCACTCGCCTTTGAAGACAAAAACTGCCTTATTGTAGGTTTGAGAATATAAAGACAAACTTGTATCAGATGACATCTTGACCTTCAGAGAAATGCCATCACACACACACACACAGACACACATACTCAACAAACACACTGTAAATGCTGTATTTCCTTTATTGCATTCTATATTGTATTTTTATGATACTGTGTTATTGTTATCTCTGTCTGTTCATTAGTTATAGTACAGTTCTTCAACTTTCTTTAATCTTTGTGCAGTTATTATTATATTGTAAATTACTTTTGTTCATATTCTCAGCTTCATCTTTCTTGTCGTATTGCTTTGGCTGCATTGCTTGCATGTCCAGAGGAACAGTAATTAAACTGAACTGAGTTGTAGGAAGAGAGAGAGAGACGGAGAGAGAGAGACAGACATAAAAATAGACAGAGTGTCAGGGAGAGATATAAAGATAGAGAGGGAGAGAGAGTACATTCCTCCGGGTCGGTGTGGGGCTGTTAGAGATTGTGTTGTCGTAGTCTTCCTAGATGATGGGTTATAAACAGATCAGATCAGGTTCCCTCTAACGCACTCCTCAGTCTGGGGTCAGAGAGAGCCGAATACTAACCTCACCACCCACTGTAAGGGAGTGTATACAGAGCCCTCCTGCTCGCCATTCCTACTGGGGTTGTGGTGTGTCTGTCTGTCTCTCCTCTGTCTGTCTCTCCTCTGTCTGTCTCTCCTCTGTCTGTCTCTCCTCTGTCTGTCTCTCCTCTGTCTGTCTGTCTGTCTGTCTGTCTGTCTGCCTGTCTGCCTGTGTATGTCTGTCTGCCTGTCTGTCTGCCTGTCTGTCCTCTGCCTGTCTGCCTGTCTGCCTGCCTGCCTGTCTCTCCTCTGCCTGTCTGTCTGCCTGCCTGCCTGCCTGCCTGCCGCCTGTTTGTCTGTCTGTCTGCCTGCCTGCCTGCCTGCCTGCCTGTCTCTCCTCTGTTTGCCTGTCTGTCTGTCTACCTGCCTGTCTGTCTGTTTGGGAAGCCTTGTCCAGCCCCTCGGTCCTCAAACAGACTCCCAGCAGAGAGGGTTTAGGGAGTTCTTCCTTGTCTTGAGGTTTAGCTGTAATAGGTGCTGATCTGAGGTGCCTGTAAAGGCCTGTGTGAGACTAACCAGGGCTCTACAGATGAACCAGATTTTATTAGAGCTGAACTGGATGACCCTGCCGGTTCCTGTGAGAGAGAGGGGGCCCACACTCTCGTTTAGCTGTTTACAGTTTTTAAACTGTTGCAGCTCTACAGACAGTAAAAAAGAGAAGCCGTTCTCTAACGAGAGCGTCATCAATGCAGCGAAGCGCCTTTGTGAATCTCAGTCTTCAGGCTTTTCACGAGGCAGATTTCTGTTCTTATAGTTATAAGGCTTCACTCTGCCCTTCTCTTCCCTCCATGACTTGGTGAAGGTCGTCGTTCTGAAAGGGATGTAAATCCTGGAAGAAAACGTTGACAAGCAGTCAGCAGGGACGCACAGGAACACTTCTAGTACTCCCCCTCCCCCTCCCCCTCCCCCTCCCCCCTCCCCCCTCCACCTCCCCCTCCCCCTCCCTCTCCTCTCCCTCTCTCTCTCTCTCTCTCTCTCTCTCTCTCTCTCTCTCTCCTCTCTCTCTCTCTCTCTCCTCTCTCTCTCTCTCTCTCTCTCTCTCTCTCTCTCTCTCTCTCTCTCTCCTCTCTCTCTCTCTCTCTTTCCCTCTCTCTCTCTCTCCTCCCCTCTCTCTCTACCACGTGGCTTCATCTTTCTGAGATCTCAAGGTAAAGCAGAACTTCAGGGGCAGGAGTGTAGCGTCCTGGGCAGCAGCTCACCTCAGGTGACAGGTGAGAGCCGTGTGTTCGAGTCCTCAGCATCCCCATCTCCCTCTCTGAGGGGTCATGTCAGGTTAATGCCACATACACAGATTCTCATGAAAAGGAGTGTGCTGACAGGCTTAAAGAGACAGCGTCGTATTACTGTGTGTCTTCACATGCGGTGGTGTACAGGATGGTGTACAGGGTGGTGTACAGGATGGTGTACAGGGTGGTGTACAGGATGTGTACAGGTGGTGTACAGGGTGGTGTACAGGGTGGTGTACAGGGTGGGTACAGGATGGTGTACAGGTGGTGTACAGGGTGGTGTACAGGATGGTGTACAGGGTGGTGTACAGGGTGGTGTACAGGGTGAGGTACAGGGTGGTGTACAGGATGGTGTACAGGATGGTGTACAGGTGGTGTACAGGGTGGTGTACAGGATGGTGTACAGGGTGGTGTACAGGGTGTGTGTACAGGGTGGTGTACAGGATGGTGTACAGGGGTCGGGTGTACAGGGTGGTGTACAGGGTGGTGTACAGGTGGTGTACAGGGTGGTGTACAGGGATGGTGTACAGGGTGGTGTACAGGATGGTGTACAGGGTGGTGTACAGGATGGTGTACAGGGTGGTGTACAGGATGGTGTACAGGATGGTGTACAGGGTGGTGTACAGGTGGTGTACAGGATGGTGTACAGGGTGGTGTACAGGATGGTAGTACAGGGTGGTGTACAGGAGGTGTACAGGATGGTGTACAGGATGGTGTACAGGGTGGTGTACAGGATGGTGTACAGGATGTGTACAGGGTGGTGTACAGGTGGTGTACAGGGTGGTGTACAGGGATGGTGGTACAGGTGTGTACAGGGTGGTGTACAGGGTGGTGTACAGGGATGGTGTACAGGTGGGGTGGTACAGGATGGTGTACAGGGTGGTGTACAGGGTGGTGTACAGGGTGGTGTACAGGGTGGTGTACAGATGGTGTACAGGGTGGTGTACAGGATGGTGT
>NC_085027.1:840201-873325 GCF_963692335.1 Osmerus eperlanus
CCTCCCCTCCCTCCCTCTCTCTCCCCCCTCTCCCTCTCCCTCTCTCCTCCCTCTTGTTTGTGTGTGACTGCAGCGATGGCCCTGGGTCTGGCTTAGGGTCCTGACTGCCTGACCTCTGACCCCCTAACAAGGAGAGAAGTGTCGGCACTTCAGACACCTGATCCGTTTCCATGGAGACAGACAGGCAGCAGCCAATCATCAGCAATATAGAACAGCCAATCAGACAGTGATATATAACAGCCCGTCAGATAGTGGAACTAAAACTGGAAGACTTGTGATTGTGTAGGTGCACTTTGTACTGGAAGACAACAGAGATTCTTTCTTTCTCCCTCTCTTTCCCTCTTTCCCTCTCTCCCTCTCTCCCTCTCTCTCTCATGTGTACTGTCAACACTCAGGAATGTGACCTGTGACCCTTCCTTCCTCCATTCTTTCCTCCCTTTCTTTCTTCCTTCCTTCTACATGTCCACACTCCTCCTCTCCACACTCTTCCTCTCTACCTCCTCCACCTCCTCCTCTCCACCTCCTCCACCTCTCCACACTCCTCCTCTCCACCTCCTCCACCTCTTGATCTGAGCTCAGCATGATCTGTAACTACTACACAAGCACACACCATACACACACACATGCACACACATACACACACACAAGGACGTAGAAACACACCCACACACGTGCACACACATGTGCACACACAGAAAGAATGATGTGCGTTCACCTGCGCACCTCCCTGGTGTTTATCCACTCTGGAGTGTCAGGTGACTGAGTACTGCAGGAGACTACCTGAGTTCAGGTTCCAGACTGAGAGGGGGATAGAGAGGGAGAGAAGGAAGAAGGAGAGAGAAAAGTGGAAGAAAGAGTAAGTGAAGGGGGCGGGGATTGCATTCCTAAGCTGAAAGCCTCTTTGCTACATTTGCCAAAAATCGTACAAGGTGACTCCCCCTTCTGTCTCTCCACCTCTCTCTCCTTCTCTCTCCACCTCTCTCTCTCCACCTCTCTCTCCCCCTCTCTCTCCCCCTCTCCACCTCTCTCACCCCCTCTCACCTCCTTCTTGATCAGTTAGTTGTCACAGGGAGGGAGGGAGTCCGGCTGTAATCAGATCTCTTCTCTGGGAGGTTGTTTGATAAAAGGGAGGAGGGAGGGAGGGAGAGGTAGGAGAGGTGGGAACAGGGAGGTGGAGAAGGAAGAGGTGGAGGGAGGGAGGCAGAGGACTGACGAACTAGAATCCACAAGTTGATTCTTAAAACTGCTGAAAGAAAAGGATTAGAGAAGAAAGAGGAGAGAGGAAGAGGAGAGAGAAGACCTCTGTCCTGCTGAACCTGGGCTGTTACACGCTGAAGACACCGAGGGAAAGCTCAAAGGTTAGAGCTACTGTGTGAGTGTGTGAACATTTCCGTGTGTGTGCTTTCGTGTGTTTTTGAGCATGCATGATTGCTTGGAACTTAAGCCTGGTTAATAAGCTCCTTTCAGAGAGAAAGAGAGAGAGAGAGAGAGAGAGAGAGAGAGAGAGAGAGAGAGAGAGAGAGAGAGAGAGAGAGAGAGAGAGAGAGGGAGGGAGAGAGAAAGAGAGAGAGATGGAGGGAGGGAGGGAGAAATTGAGGGAAAGAGAGAAACAGAGAGTCTGATCTTTAACTACAACACAAACACACCCCATACACACACACATGCACACACAAAGAGAGAAACAGAGAGACAGAGTCTCCCTGCAGAGGAGTGAGAGGTGAAGATTGCCTTTCTCTGTCTCTCTCTCTCTCCCTCTCTGTCTCCCTCCCTCCCTCTGTTCCCAGGACTACATGGAGCCTTTGTGTTGTTATTTGAGTGCTTCAGTATCAGTGACTCTGTGTCCTGGACTGATAGTCTGTCTGTGTATATTGTGTCTGTATTGTTGTGTGTGTGTTTGTGTGTGTGTGTTACTCTGTTGTAGACTGCCAGTCTATTGTTAAGTCTATTCCATGCTTGTCTGCCTGGTCCCAGTGACCTTGTACAAGTGTTCTGCTCCTGATTTAGCCTGGGGGCTAGGTGGGTTTAGCCTGGGGGCTAGGTGGGGTTAGCCTGGGGGCTAGGTGGGGTTAGCCTGGGGGCTAGGTGGGTTTAGCCTGGGGGCTAGGTGGGGTTAAGTGGGAGTGGATGCTGTCTTGTCTTCAGCTAGCTGGCTCTGTCTGTATGCTTGTGAGTGTGTGTGTTGGTGTGAGGGTGACAAGTGGAGGATGTGTTGTGTGTGAATTGATTTTGTGTGTATGTGATTGAGTGAGTGTGTGTGTGTGTACTGGTGTGAAGCACCAGCTTTTCCGGGTCACTGAAGTATACTTTACTCCACACTGTGTGTGTGTGAGTGTGTGTGTGAGAGAGAGAGAGAGAGACAGAGAGAGAGAGAGAGAGAGAGAGAGAGGGGAGAGAGAGGGGGGAGAGAGAGACAGACAGAGAGAGAGGGTGAGACAGAGAGAGAGAGACACACAGAGAGAGAGGGAGAGACAGAGAGAGAGAGACACACACACAGAGAGAGAGGGAGACAGAGAGAGAGAGACAGAGAGACACAGAGGGACACAGAGAGAGATGGAGAGAGACACAGAGAGAGACACAGAGAGAGACACACAGAGAGACACACAGGGAGAGAGGACCAGGGATTCTTCCACCCTGAGTGTCCTCATGGCTCCCTCATGTTCAGTAGGAGTATCTCCAGCTGGAGACACTGGACTCCCTGTACAGCATCTGACTGCAGAGAAAACCTTCTCTGTTCTCAGAGAGGCGAGGGGAGGAGAGGGAGAGGGGAGGAGGGGTGGGGAGAGAGGGAGGGAAGGAGGGAGGAGAGGGAGAGGGGAGGAGGGGAGGGGAGGGAGGAGAGGGGAGCGGAGGGGAAAGGAGGAGAGGGAGGGAGGGGAGGGGAGGATTAAAGTGGAAGTCTAGAGATAAAAGGTGACTTCAGAGGGTGACAACAGGACAGAGATTAGCCTGGGTTTAAACATCCATGGACTGTGTGTGTATGAATGTGTGTATGGTATTTGTGTGTTCGTGTATTTGTGTGTATATGTGTGTGTGAGAAAAAAAGAGCGAGTTGAGAGCAGACAGTCTGCCAGAATATCTTTGTGTGTGTGCAGTGTGTGTGCTGTGTGTGTGTGTGTGTCTGAGAGAAAGACAGAGATGAGTGTGTGTGTGTGTGTGTGGACTTTCAAGATGAGCTCTACCTTACAGAGTTAACAACCTTGCGCCACAGGTCACCTGTCTAGATACTGTCCCACAATGCCTTGCGCCACAGGTCACCTGTCTAGATCACCTACTCCTCTCTCTCCCTCACTCTCTATCTCCAATTCCTCTCTCTTTCTCTCTTGCATTCCTCTCTCCCAGTCCTCTCTCTCCCTCACTCCCTCTCTCCCATTCCACTTTCTCCCTCCTACTTCTCTTTCTTTCTTTCTTTCACTCCCACAACTCTTCCTCTCTGATCCTCTAACTGTATTACACACACATACACACCATACACACACATACAGACAGCTAAGTGTCAGCTCTTTACAGTTCTGCCTAGCGACAGAACTGCCAGCCGTGTGATAGGACTAGCTGCACTTTGATGCTTCACTAAAAACCCCACTGTGACTGTGAACTGTGTGTTTGTGAGAGTGTTTGAATTAGTGTGTGTGAGAGATTATTGACACAGGTGTTAATTGGGTATCTCTGTCTGTCTGTCTCTCTGTGTCTCTCTCTGTCTGTGTGTCTCTCTCTGTCTCTCTGTGTCTCTCTCTCTGTGTGTCTTTCTCTGTGTGTCTCTCTCTGTGTGTCTCTCTCTCTGTGTGTCTCTGTGTCTCTGTGTCTCACACACTCACATATGAAGAGAGCAGGGGTGTTATCCCAGGGCTCTGGAGACTGAAATGTGTTCATTTGTTGTCTCCTAGAAGTTTAACCCTGTCAGCCTGTCTGGACCTGCCACACATGGAAACATGCCTCAGTCTGTCTCTCTAGTTGGTGTGTGTGTGAGAGAGAGAGAGAGTGTGTGTGTGTGTGTGTGTGTGTGTGTGTGTGTGAGGGAGGAAGAGAGAGGGAGTGTGTGGGTGTGTTTGTGAGAAAGTGAGTGTGTGTGTGTGAGGGAGAGAGAGTGAGTGAGTGTGTTTGTGTGTGAGGGAGAGAGTGTATGAGAAGACCTCCTAGGGAAAATAAAATGATTTGAAGGTGGATGTGGAGTGTGTACCTGTGTGTGTGTGTGTGAGAGAGATAGAGAGAGAGAGAGAGAGAGAGAGAGAGAGAGAGAGGGAAAGGGGGAAGAGGGAGGCAGAGGGTGCTGATGAGGTTGAGAGAGAGAAGTGATGATCCTCCCCTCTCCTCCTGCACAGGAAACAGCCTCTGATTACTTCTAAATCGGCCACATCTCTCTTCCTGATTAGCACCATGCTAACAGGCCCCTCACTTCTAACAGGAACGCTAACGCTAGCAACCAGAGGCGCCAATTTCGCCTGCTAATTGCATTATCATACTTACCCCTGCAACTCAGCTGCACTGGCAGCAATACTGAAGACAGTAAGTAAGTAAGTATGTAAGACTTTATTTATATAGCACATTTCATACAAGAATTGTAGCTCAAGGTGCTTTACATAAAATCAATAAAAGCAATAATACAAGTGATAAAAGTAATATTTAAAATAGCAAATCTATAAAAACAATAATATAACTAATAAAAGTAGTAAAGCCCTTCTGAGATAAAATTACTTAAATGCTTTGGTAAAAAGGTAGGTTTTAAGCTGTCTTTTAAACATGTCTAGCATGTTTGCTTCCCTAATATTTATGGGTAATTTGTTCCATAGTTTTGGGGCATAATTGACAAAGGCCGAATCACCAATCTTCTTATGACTGCTTCTGGTGACCTCTAATAGGCCTGCATTTGATGATCGCAGTGTTCTAGCTGGTGTGTAGTTTATAAGGGAGTTAGGAATGTAGCTAGGTCCTTGTCCGTGTAGAGCTTTGTATGTGAGGAAAAGGACCTTAAAGTCAATTCTGAAGGTAACAGGGAGCCAGTGTAAAGTAGCTAGGACAGGACTAATGTGTTCTCTCCTTTTAGTTTTGGTTAATAATCTAGCTGCAGAGCTTTGACTGAGCTGTAGTCCGTGCTTTACAGTGCGTTACAGTAGTCCAGCCGGCTGGATATAAAAGCATGAATTAACTTCTCTGCATCATTTTGGTTTATGAATGGTCGTACCTTTGCTATATTCCTCAGGTGAAAGAAAGCTGTTTTGGTCACTTTATTAATGTGAGAGTTGAAATTCAAATCTGAGTCCAGGATTACACCGAAACTCGTCACCTCTGGTTTAAGACAGGGGGTTAAGCCTCCTAGATTCTTAGTAAGCATCTCTCTTTTGGATTTGGGGCCACATAGTAGGACTCCAGTTTTGTTTTAATTTAATTTAAGAAAGTTATCATTCATCCATTTGTTTATTGCCAACAGGCAGTTGGTAATGGAATTGATGTCCGTTGCATCGTTGGGTTCAGTGGATATATATAGTTGTGTGTCATCCGCATAGCTATGGAAATCTATGTTATGTTCTCTGATTATGTCGCCGAGTGGTAACATATAAAGAGAAAAAAGTAATGGACCTAAGCAGCTTCCTTGAGCAACCCCGTAGCAGAAGACAGGAGAGAGAGATGTGTCCTGCCTCTAGCCAGCCCTGCCTCTACCCAGCCCTGCCTCTGCCCAGCCCTGCCTCTACCCAGCCCTGCCTCTGCCCAGCCCTGCCTCTGCCCTGCCTCTACCCAGCCCTGACTCTGCCCTGCCTCTACCCAGCCCTGCCTCTGCCCTGCCCTTCCTCTGCCCTGCCTCTACCCAGCCCTGCCATATTTGACATGATCTTGTGTCCCCGCTCCCCTCCCCGCTTCTCCCTCCAGATGGGAAGATGCAGCAGGAAGCTTCAGAAAGCTTGAGCCCCCCCTGAGCTCCCCTCGACCCCTGACCTCCACCGTTACCCATCATGCACCTGCCGTGCCGAGGGCGTCTGAAGCTGCTGCTGGCGTCCGTGACAACCGTGTTCCTGCTCACCTGGTTGTACCTGCTGGCTGGGAACCTGGAGAGTGAGTACACACACACACACACACACACCACAGGGAGAGGGAGTACACACACACACACACACAGGGAGAGGGAGGGGACAGATTGTGAGGGAAAAGTGAAAATGAGAAAAGTAGCGACAAATTACCACCCTCACCCATACCCTCCCCTCCCCTCCCTCCCTCCCCCCCCCCCCCCCCCCCCCCCCAGCAGACCGCTCCCTCCTCCTCCCCCCCTGCCTGGGAGAGACTTCAGAGCCGGCCCTTCTGGAGTCGCGGCTTCGCCAGGTAGAGGAAGAAAACCGACAGATACGGCTCCAGCTCGGCCAATCCCGCGCCAGCGTCGCCGCACAGCCGCCCCTCCCCGACGGTAACTACGGCAACCAGCAGTGGGGGGCGTCGGCGGACACGGGCCCTGAGGATGTGGAGAGCACGGCGGAGGAGAGGGGCAACCACTCAGACTGTCCTCGCTCGCCCACCGTAGAGAAGTGTGAGGTGGGTTCTGCTCTCTGATTGGTCGCACTGAAAAGGTACTTCTTGGTCAGTGCCCAGGAACAGTGTGGGCTGAGGAAGCGGTGGTCACATGATCACCCACCAGGCCAGCGGTGGTCACATGATCACCCACCAGACCAGCGGTGGTCACATGATCACCCACCAGGCAGGCGGTGGTTAACTTGAATGCGCCATGGCGACTGGCAAGTACAGATTGACTCATTTTTTTCTTCTAAATGTGAGTTTGTTCTCCTGCAGCTGATCCATGTAGCGTGTGTGTGTGCCGGTCACAACGCCAGCAGAGACGTGGTCACTCTGGTCAAGTCCATCCTGTTCCACAGGTGAGCTGGACACACACACACACACACACACACACACACACACACACACACACACACACACACACACACACACACACACACACACACACACACACACACACACACACACACACACACACACACACTGAGTGATCAACATGATTTGAAGTGACTATGTATCATTGATACTAGCGCCTCTCTCTCTCTCCATCTCTCCCTCCCTCCTTCTCTCTGTCTTTGTCTCTCTATTTCTCTCTTTCTCTCTCACAGGAGAAATCCGTTACATTTCCATTTCATCACAGACACAGTAGCCAATCAGATCCTGAGTACTTTGTTCCAGTCGTGGATGGTTCCATCTGTCCAAGTCAGCTTTTACGACGCAGATGAACTCAAGGTACACACACACACACACACACACAATATTATCAGATATACAGCACAGACAGATAGGAAACACATCCAGGCATCTGAGCTGATTATTATTTGCAAATGATGCACTTATCCAGATCCCATTACAGGGAATCAAGAGGCATTCATCACAGGCTCCCCTGCCTTGTTTGTGGAGAGAACAGCAGATGAGAGAACAGCAGATGTTCTCTGGAGTAGAAACATCTTCAGTTACTTTCCCGATGTGTGTGAGGAAGATGTACATAATGTATATACATCCTGTAGGTCAGGGGCACAGCCACGAGGGGGCACAGCAACCAGGGGGCACAGGCACGAGGGGGCACAGCCACGAGGGGGCACAGCCACGAGGGGGCACAGCAACCAGGGGGCACAGCCACGAGGGGGCACAGCCACGAGGGGGCACAGCCACGAGGGGGCACAGTCACGAGGGCTCCTGGGGGGGCCGAGGGTTCACTTTTCCGGCCTGATCCCCCAGATTTCTGCCTGCTCACAATAAAAAAATCTGGAATTTTTGATAAACATTAGTTATTTTGTGCCAATAAAACCTATTGAGTTGAATTAACAGGAACAACGTATTCCCTTTCTGCATGCCCTCCCCCCTCTCTCCTCCTTCCCTCCCCCCTCCCCCTCTCTCCTCCTTCCCTCCTCCCTCCCCCTCACTCCTTCCTTCCCTCCCTCCCCCTCCCCCCAGTCGGAGGTGTCCTGGATCCCCAACAAGCACTACTCTGGGATCTACGGCCTGCTGAAGCTCACTCTGACCAGAGCCCTGCCCCCTGACCTCACCAAGGTCATCGTCCTGGATACGGACATCACGTTTGCCACGGACATCGCCGAGCTCTGGGCCATCTTCAGGAAGTTCACCGGTACGACCTCCGATCCTGGGGTCACTAAATACGACCTCAGGTCACTAGATACGACCTCAGGTCACTAGATCTGACCTCCCTGTTTGTGTTTGCAGAGAAGCAGGTGATTGGTCTGGTGGAGAACCAGAGTGATTGGTACTTGGGGAACCTCTGGAAGAACCACAAACCCTGGCCTGCCCTTGGGAGAGGCTTCAACACTGGTGGGTGTTGGTGTGTGTGTGTGTTTGAGATAAAGAGAGAGAGAGAAAGGTGTGACCATCTCTGGCTTTCCTCAGGGGTCATTCTGCTGTACCTGGAGCGCTTGCGTCTGATTGGCTGGGAGCAGATGTGGAGGCTGACCGCAGAGAGGGAGTTAATGAGCATGCTCAGTACATCTCTGGCCGACCAGGTCAGTCTCTCACACACACACACACACACACACACACACACACACACACACGTGTGTGTGATCTGTCAGTGATGTGGATATGAACCCTGTGTTCAGGACATCTTCAACGCGTTCATCAAGCAGAACCCCGTCCTGGTGCACCAGCTGCCCTGCTTCTGGAACGTTCAGCTGTCAGACCACACACGCTCAGAGCAGTGCTACACAGAGGTGTCTGACCTGAAGGTACACACCCACACACACACACTCAGAGCAGTGCTACACAGAGGTGTCTGACCTGAAGGTACAGACACACACACACACACACACACGTTTGGTTTATCCATCCTTGTGCGGACTCAGAATTCAGTCAATTCAATTGAAAATCGCTACCCTGAGTGTTATTACAACTCTAAACCTAATTATAATCCTTAATTCCCTATCAATAGAAGTTGAAGTTGTGGGGGGGTAAGAAAATGTAAATCCAGTCGAATCTGTCTTAGTTCTACTTCTAATCCCCACAAGGGTAGTAAAACACACACCCACAGAGAAACACACACTCTCCCAGTTGACGCATGGCCTGCTCCCAGGTGATCCACTGGAACTCCCCTAAGAAGCTGCGAGTGAAGAACAAGCACGTGGAGTTCTTCAGGAACCTGTACCTGACCTTCCTGGAGTACGACGGCAACCTGCTGAGGAGAGAGCTGTTTGGCTGCCCCAGCCAGGCCTCACCTGAGGGCCTAGGGGTCAGTACACGCAAACCAAAACCCCCCTTCTTCCTAGTCCTCAGCCCCTAGATAAGGGTCTTGTATGTTTACCCAGAGTTCAGATTTGGGGGTAGGCCTCTTTGCACCCAAGGAATGCTGAACACAGAATCATTCTCATACAGAATAAATGTGTTACAACTTCAATTTTCCTAACATATATGTCCACACCCTGACTGGTCTGTGGTGTGCAGCTACAGGAAGCTCTGGAGGAGCTGGACGAGGACGACCAGTGTTATGATTTCCGTCGTGAGCGAATCACAGTCCACCGTGTGCACCTGTACTTCCTGCAGTACGAGGACACGCCCCTCCTCGAGGACACGCCCCCCGGAGACGACAATGACATTACCCTGGTCGCTCAGCTGTCCATGGACAGGTACACACACACACAGACTGTACACACACACACACACACACACACTGTACATACACACACACTGTACACACACACTGTACACACACACTGTATACACACACTGTATACACACACACTATACACACGTTACACACATAACATCCCGCTGGTTGCTCAGCTGTCTTGCTGTCTGTCCTCCAGGCTGCAGATGCTGGAGGCCATCTGTAAGCACTGGGAGGGCCCCATCAGCCTGGCTCTCTACCTGTCAGACGCCGAGGCACAGCAGTTCCTGCGCTACGCCCAGGCCTCCGAGGTGCTGAAGGGCCGCACCAACGTGGGATACCACATCGTCTACAAGGAGGGCCAGTTCTACCCCGTCAACCTGCTGAGGAACGTGGCCCTCAGGAACGCCAACACACCCTATGTGTTCCTGGCGGACGTCGACTTCCTGCCCATGTACGGCCTCTACGATTACCTCAGGTAAGACCAGCTGCCCATGTACGGCTTCTATGATTACCTCAGGTAAGACCAGTTGCCCATGTACGGCTTCTATGATTACCTCAGGTAAGACCAGCTGCCCATGTACGGCTTCTATGATTACCTCAGGTAAGACCAGCTGCCCATGTACGGCCTCTACGATTACCTCAGGTAAGACTAGCCCACGTCAGTCTGGGGTTTCAGTCGCGTTATTTTGTGTGACCATAAAAACAGACTCTTAGGTTGTAGATGCATTTGATGAAACTTTTTTTATTCTTACGAAACAAACGGTTTGGTGTTATGTTGGATCGAAGCGTTGCCGGGCACCACATTAGCAATATCCACCAGCCAAACGCTGGTCAAATATGCAAGAGGCTAGTCGATATTCTATACTCACCGGCACTAAAAACTATGGTCATCTATTGAGCTGCAGGCTATTGATCTCAAAAATGAACATTCACACTAGCCAGCTGGCCGCTGGACAGAAGACTGAGTTTCTCCCCTGGTGTGTTTCTCCCCTGGTGTGTTTCTCCCCTGGTGTGTTTCTCCCCTGGTGTGTGTGTCCTGGTGTTTCTCCCCTGGTGTGTTTCTCCCCTGGTGTGTTTCTCCCCTGGTGTGTGTGTCCTGGTGTGTGTGTCCTGGTGTGTGTGTCCTGGTGTGTGTGTCCTGGTGTGTGTGTCCTGGTGTGTTTCTCCCCTGGTGTGTGTGTCCTGGTGTGTTTCTCCCCTGGTGTGTGTGTCCTGGTGTGTTTCTCCCCTGGTGTGTTTCTCCCCTGGTGTGTGTGTCCTGGTGTGTGTGTCCTGGTGTGTGTGTCCTGGTGTGTTTCTCCCCTGGTGTGTGTGTCCTGGTGTGTGTGTCCTGGTGTGTTTCTCCCCTGGTGTGTGTGTCCTGGTGTGTGTGTCCTGGTGTGTGTGTCCTGGTGTGTTTCTCCCCTGGTGTGTGTGTCCTGGTGTGTGTGTGTGTCCTGGTGTGTCCTGGTGTGTCCTGGTGTGTGTGTCCTGGTGTGTCCTGGTGTGTCCTGGTGTGTGTGTCCTGGTGTGTCCTGGTGTGTGTGTCCTGGTGTGTTTCTCCCCTGGTGTGTGTGTCCTGGTGTGTGTGTCCTGGTGTGTCCTGGTGTGTCCTGGTGTGTGTGTCCTGGTGTGTCCTGCAGGAAGGCAGTGGTGCAGCTGGACATGGCCCACACCAGGAAGGCTCTGGTGGTTCCTGCCTTCGAGACACTCAGATACAGACTCTCCTTCCCCAAGTCCAAAGCAGAGCTGCTCTCCATGCTGGACATGGGGACACTCTACACCTTCAGGTACGCAAGCAGCTCATTGGTCAGGCTGAGTGGATCCAGGTGTCCTAGTAGCTCATTGGTCAACATGAATGTATCAGCCATCATCGACAGGAGTCCACAACATGTCAGAGAAGGGATGATGTTATTTCATAGATTATCGTTTGGCTCCTGTTGCTAGGTACCACGTCTGGACCAAAGGCCACGCCCCCACGGACTACGCCAAGTGGCGTACGGCGACCACGCCCTACCGGGTGGAGTGGGAGGCGGACTTTGAGCCGTACGTGGTGGTGAGGAGAGACTGTCCTGAGTATGACCAGCGCTTCGTCGGGTTCGGCTGGAACAAGGTGGCCCACATCATGGAGCTGGACGCTCAGGTACCGTGTTAGTGTGTGGGGGAGGTGTGTGTGTGTGTAGACACAGAGGTACCTTGACTGTATGTGTGTGTGTGTAGATACACAGGTACCGTGTTAGTGTGTGGGGGAGGTGTGTGTGTGTGTAGACACAGAGGTACCTTGACTGTATGTGTGTGTGTGTAGATACACAGGTACCGTGTTAGTGTGTGGGGGGAGGTGTTAAGCCCACTCATTAAAAGGCTGCTGGATTTCTGTCTTGTGGTTTTCAGTTCATCCTCAAAGGCTCTGAGCCTTCTGAAGACACACAGCCTCGTAGTGCCGCTGCACTCAAAGCTGCTTAGCAAGCTTGGATGTTGATTAAGATTACTGATGCACAGATTAGACCCAATTAGATTTTATGCATGCTCATGTTTGAGGAATAATAGATGTTGTAATGGAGTATATATCAGTGATCCATCTGTCCTGCTGCTTTCCTTGTAAAGTTATATCTCCAATGAGTTAGGTTAACGCTTTACATGAAGGTTACATGTTGTAGTATATATACTTATACTTGTTGCTGTTTGCTTCATTGCTCTTTCCGCTACTTTTGCTGCTTGTGTTTTTTATTATATACATATATTTTGGTTAATTTTAAGTTGTATCAATGCTGCACTGTATATGCATGACATGTGACACCAGGTTAACGTTGCACGAGTCTGTAAATCTGTCCTGGATGTGGTTTCTCCTGTAGGAGTACGAGCTGATGGTTCTTCCAAACGCCTTCATCATCCACATGCCTCACGCCCCCAGCTTCGACATCTCCAAGTTCCGCTCCAGCCCCGCATACCGCTCCTGTCTGACCACTCTGAAGGAAGACTTCCACCAGGCCATGTCCCGCAAGTATGGCTCCGCCGCCCTCAAGTACCTCACAGCTCAGAGGAACATCTAGCCTCCCTGGTGCCCTCGGCCTGGTGCCCTCGGCCTGGTGCCCCCGGCCGGGCGGAGGCGGAGGTGCTGCCTGCAGGGGTGGACACTGCGCTGGGTCCTGCGGTCCTGCTGAGGGACACATGGCTCCTCACCGTCACATTGGAATAACTACAGAAGTCTGACAGGAAGGACTCACCTGACGGATTTACCAAACACAAAGGGTGACTTAATGCTTTAGGAATGTGGATCTGCTGGATGTCAGGATTCTGTTTGACAATCAGGCCTCTTTCTGATATGCAGAGATGATCTGTGGAGGACTGGAGGGGTGGAGGACTGGAGGGGTGGAGGACTGGAGGGGTGGAGGAGAGCTGTAGGATGTGTCACATCAGAATCAAGCCACATCTGACCCACAGGATGAAACTCTGGTCTCACGTCCAGAGACCAGTCAAACTGGAGGCACATTTAAGCCTTATGATAATTAATTGATAATAAAATAAATACATTTCCATAATATTTAATAAGATATTTAAAGAGTATTTTTATGTCTCGAGGTGCAAATGATTCTTAATGGAGAACGATCGATGTTTTGATCAAAACATGTTGCATAATTATACTGTTTTATTTTATTTATATTATTTTCCTTTATTTTTTGCCCCTCTTGTTAAGAACATACTCTGTACATCTGGGTGTGGATTATTCTGGAAAATTGTACACTGGTACACTGGTGAGGTGAAACACAATTCACTATTGCAGAGACAAATTGAACAGACTTAATTCAGGATTTAATGCATTTTCTAGTTCATGTAATTGACCATGATAAGATATCAAACATGACACATGGTTTCGATGAAGCTATTTTAGTCTCCAGATTTGAGTGCTCTGTTTAATGGCAACACAATCAGTTCACCAGGGTACATGTAATATGTACTCACATGTGAGTGTGTGTGCGCAAGTGTGTGTGTGTGTGGTCTAGCCCAGAGTGATACCATCTCTTTCGTCTCTCGTCACATTGATAAACTTCATCTCTCCTCCTCTCATCTCCTCTCCTCCTCTCATCTCCTCATCTCCTCTCCTCCTCTCATCTCCTCATCTCCTCTCCTCCTCTCATCTCTTCTCCTCATCTCCATCTGTATTATGTATGGGACAAAAGGTATATAAATAAAATATTACTATCATGTGACTGTCAACGAGCAACACCGGACGATAACAGGACTTGTCTTGATGCATCTGCAGTCATGGGGTCACCAGAGAGAACTCAACACGGATTACCATAGGGACGCGTATGCAAATCTACCAGGACCCCTGCCCCCCCCCCCCCCCCCCCCCTGCCCCCCCGCAGTAAAGCTCGTGCCTTGCTGTGAAGAGTGATTGTACTGTGGTTGCGTCCCAGTGGGCCTGGATGGCGTCAGGCTCGCTTTAATATTGTTGAGTCAGATCAATCATATTTTTCTATGCAGGGGGACCAAGTGCTTTAAATAAATCTGATCTTTTTTCAAACCGTTTTTTTGTCCTGAATTTGTTACTTTGCGATGTTGAGCAGATGAGAGATGTTGATGAGCTCTCAGCTGGAGGCTGGGACATCTTCAGACGTTTAATGATCATCATTACTGTTCAACAACAAGCTCTGTCATTTTTTCTTGTATGAATGTACTGTCTGCACTGACATCTACTCCCAAAAGCACGCGCACTCACGCACACACGCACGCACACACACACACACACAGACTGATCTACTCAGGATGAAAACAAAAGCCAACCCTTACCCCCTGTCAGCAGTGACGTTTATTACAGCGCTGGGAAATTGAATTGTCTCTTGTGTGTCTTTTCTTAAGGTAATAATCTGCTCTCACAAAGCAGAGGACAAAACAGGGAAGCGTTTCGTCCTCTCCACTCCCGTGTGTGTGGGAACAAGCCAGCCGATACGATGGTAACCTTCAGGAAGACCCAGATGAGTTGCTGCTCTGCAGTGCCAGTATGTTTACCACACACGCCCACATATGGATGTGTTTAAAATGTACATACAGTAAGGCAGAGATGGGAATATATATAATTGTATTTAAGTAGATTTTTTTTTTTTTATTTGTAACTTTTATTTGAAAATGTAAGAACTACTTCTTACATTTTCAAGCCGGCTTGTTACTTAACCCTTGTGCTGCCTTTGGGTCACATGACCCAAAGTTTCATAACGAAGCATCATTGTTGTAGCGGGGTTTGCTCGTTTAAGATTAGCAATACTTAATTTATAATAAAGTATGTAGTTCTTGGGGGGGGCACCACCTCTTATTGTTAAAGGGATAGAGGAAACCTTATTGAATAATATTTAAATAATAGCCTTCGTAATAATCAGTCTAATCTTAAGTCGTGAATTCTATGAAAGTAGAGCAGATCAGATAACGTGAGTGATACGCGAATATTATACACAATGATTTATTTAGGAGAATGTAATTATAATGAACAAATACCAGATAAGTTATGGGTTAGTCAGAGTAGTACAGTGGCTGGATGCAAATGAGGGCGAGCAACACAATGGCTGTGTAGAGCGCGTGTAAAGGGGGGAGGGAGAGAGAGAGAGGGGTAGAGAGGGACAGGTAGGCCTTTGTGGTAACAATGGACGAGCAAGGGCAACTGACTTAGCAAGGGTTAAGCTAACTCATTTGTAAGATACAATCAAATATCAACAATTTAATCACAACATGCCAATATGTCACAGGTAAAAAATATTGCAAATCGTAGTTACTTTTGTCGGTTTGAAGAAGGGTAGAGTCAATGGTTTCGTTATCGTCCAACGAAAATAGAACAACGGAATCTTTGGCCAAAGTTCCGGGCGCTCAGTGAATTTGCAGGTTGAGAGGAATAGTTTAGAAATGACGCGTTCACTTCAGTTTAATTCCTACGAACAAGCGGGGGTGATTGTACGTTTGGGGGTTTTATACTCCAAAGAACAAGGGGGGGGGGGTCCCCGTGAAGGTGACCTCTTTCATTGGTCAGTTTCCCCCCACCTGGGCGTCGTCCTGAGATCTGCCTAGGTGTGAAGTAGCTGTACCTTTTGAGTTCCATTATTTCAACTGTCCATGGAATGCTCAAACTTCAGAATATAACAATACAACATTCGTAAATGGTTTTGTTAGTATGGTACAATCATTTTGATATCAAGATTGGCTGACTTAACTATACTTGAAGGGAAGTTATAATCAAACCTCAATTAAACAAGGTTCTAAGTAAATGGGAAAAACACACATTATAACACATCAACTACTGTCATTGAAATAGTGTCCATGAGCCATGTAGTCCTTGAGAATATGTTTGTAAATCCACATAAGAAAGTTCTTCCTTGTAAATCCTTTGTCTGATACTGTGGGCCGTGTGGCCTCTGCTTCTGACCCCATGCTGGGTCAGAAGCTTTGAAGCTTCTCTTCTGGGAGAAGGACAAAGGGGGAAGACCCTTTCCTTGTCGGGGGTAGGAGAAGGTGTGATGGTACCGTGCTTTGTCTGTGGACTGTGCTACATTGTGTTTACCCAATTTTACCCAATACAAAACCATCCATCCATCCATCATCTTCCGCTTGTCCGGGGGTCGGGTCGCGGGGGCAGCAACCTAAGCAGGGAGGCCCAGACTTTCCTCTCCCCGGCCACTTCCACCAGCTCTTCCTGGGGGACCCCGAGGCGTTCCCAGGCCAGCCGAGAGACATAGTCCCTCCAGCGTGTCCTGGGTCTTCCCCGGGGCCTCTTCCCAGTGGGACGTGCCCAGAACACCTCACCAGGGAGGCGTCCAGGAGGCATCCTTATCAGATGCCCGAGCCACCTCAACTGGCCCCTCTCGACACGGAGGAACAGCGGTTCTACTCTGAGCCCCTCCCGGATGACCGAGCTTCTCACCCTATCTCTAAGGGAGAGCCCGGACACCCTGCGGAGAAAACTCATTTCGGCCGCTTGTATTCGCGATCTCGTTCTTTCGGTCACTACCCACAGTTCGTGACCATGTGAGGGTAGGAACGTAGATCGACTGGTAAATAGAGAGCTTCGCCTTTCGACTCAGCTCCTTCTTCACCACAACGGACCGATGCAGAGCCCGCATCACTGCGGACGCCGCACCGATCCGCCTGTCGATCTCGCGCTCCATCCTTCCCTCACTCGTGAACAAGACCCCGAGATACTTGAACTCCTCCGCTTGGGACAAGATCTCCTCCCCGACCCGGAGATTGCACTCCACCTTTTTCCGGTCGATAACCATGGCCTCATATTTGGAGGTGCTGATTCCCATCCCAGCCAATACAAAACCAAATAAAAATAATTTTCTTTTAACCTTTGCAATGTGGGGGGTCTGAGAAAGCCCGACGGTTAAAAGAAAATGCTTCACTTTGTTTTTGTATGCGGTAAAGTTGTCGCAATACGACGGTGGGTCACAATGACTGATGGGTCAGAATGACCCGAAGATAACACAAGGGTTAAGAATATTTTTGAATAAAATGTTCGAAATAAAAGTTTGCATCATTGATAAATACTTGATGAGGACTGTACTTTACTCTGGCAGCCACCAGGTACAGTAATAAACCACCAGGTACAATAATAGACCTATCAGGGGAATCCAGTATTGGATTCACTGACAGGATCAATGTTTGTGTGCAGAGCTGAAAAACTCTCTCTAACTCCCCCTCGCACCACCCAGCCCTCTGCTCTGTTGATGAATAGCAGTAAACATCTTTATTTTCTCCTTCGGTCGATAAAGGAGCAGATGTCCCCCCCCCCTCCTGACCCTGGTAGGAGGGCAGTAACGGCCCCCCCCCCACACACACAGTAACAGATCATATTTCCCCCCCCCCCCACCGTAACAGATCATATTTTCTCCCCCCCCCCCCACACCGTAACAGATCATATTTCCCCCCCCACAGTAACAGATCATATTTCCCCCCCCACAGTAACAGATCATATTCCCCCCCCCCCCCACAGTAACAGATCATATTCCCCCCCCCCCCCCCCACAGTAACAGATCATATTTTCTCCCCCCCCCCCACAGTAACAGATCATATTTTCTCCCCCCCCACAGTAACAGATCATATTTCCCCCCCCACAGTAACAGATCATATTCCCCCCCCCCCCCCCACAGTAACAGATCATATTTCCCCCCCCACAGTAACAGATCATATTTTCTCCCCCCCCCCCCACAGTAACAGATCATATCCCCCCCCCCCACCGTAACAGATCATATTTTCTCCCCCCCCCCACAGTAACAGATCATATTTTCTCCCCCCCCACCGTAACAGATCATATTTCCCCCCCCCCACCGTAACAGATCATATTTTCTCCCCCCCCCCCCCACAGTAACAGATCATATTCCCCCCCCTCCCCACAGTAACAGATCATATTTCCCCCCCCACAGTAACAGATCATATTCCCCCCCCTCCCCCCACAGTAACAGATCATATTCCCCCCCCTCCCCCCACAGTAACAGATCATATTCCCCCCCCTCCCCCCACAGTAACAGATCATATTTTCTCCCCCCCCCCCACAGTAACAGATCATATTTCCCCCCCACAGTAACAGATCATATTTCCCCCCCCACAGTAACAGATCATATTTCCCCCCCCACAGTAACAGATCATATTTCCCCCCCCACAGTAACAGATCATATTTCCCCCCCCACAGTAACAGATCATATTCCCCCCCCCCCCACAGTAACAGATCATATTTCCCCCCCCCCCCCACAGTAACAGATCATATTCCCCCACAGTAACAGATCATATTTTCTCCCCCCCCCCCACAGTAACAGATCATATTCCCCCACCCCCACAGTAACAGATCATATTTTCTCCCCCCCCCACAGTAACAGATCATATTTTATCCCCCCCCCCACAGTAACAGATCATATTCCCCCACAGTAACAGATCATATTTTCTCCCCCCCCCCCCACAGTAACAGATCATATCTCCCCCCCCCACACAGTAACAGATCATATCTCCCCCCCCCCCCCCCCCCCACAGTAACAGATCATATTTTCCCCCCCCACAGTAACAGATCATATTTCCCCCACCACCACCATAACAGATCATATTTTCTCCCGGCTGTTCATGGTCGTCCGGTCTGAAGGTCTGTGTTGACTGTCTCCAGGGCTGTGTGCTGTATTGATAACTGTACTCCCAGCTGTTACTCCTCTGTGACGGGGGCACCAGGAGTAATTGGCTGCCTAGAAAACTGCATGTGTGTCCATACATCATTACATGTTTGTCTGCCTATGTGTCTGTGTGTACAGTACAACATGTGTTGGAGGATGAGGGGAGGGGGGTGAGAGGATGAGGGGAGGGGGGTGAGAGGATGAGGGAACATCAGGGGTTTTTGATAATCAGTTTTGTGTAGCAGCTTTGGATGCTGGGAAGCTTATTGATGTGCAGTGAGATCATTACAATAATGCCAGCCAGACCTTGTGTTAGAGGCAGCTGCCTTCATATTAGAGGCAGCCAGACCTTGTGTTAGAGGCAGCTGCCTTCATATTAGAGGCAGCCAGACCTTGTGTTAGAGGCAGCTGCCTTCATATTAGAGGCAGCCAGACCTCGTGTTAGAGGCAGCTGCCTTCATATTAGAGAAAACCAGACCTTGTGTTAGAGGCAGCTGCCTTCATATTAGAGGCAGCCAGACCTCGTGTTAGAGGCAGCTGCCTTCATATTAGAGGCAGCCAGACCTTGTGTTAGAGGCAGCCAGTTGAATGCGTTGAGAGGATTTGGCTCTAAATGGGAATGTTCTGTCCCTTAATGCTGTGTGCTAGATTAGAGAATCATTTAGTGCTGTAATCACTGGAATCCTGTTATCTGGGGCTGCCACACACACTCAGCCACACACACACCCCTCACGCCACAGACACACACACCCCTCACGCCACAGACACACACTCAGACACAGACACACACACCCCTCACGCCACAGACACACACTCAGACACACACGCACCTGTGTGTGTGGCGTGAGAAAAGAGAATGTGTGTGTGTGTGAAGACCTGTCTGTAGGGTTAGGGTCTCTCCTCACGGACCAAGCAGCATAAGGGAACCAGCGGTCAGAAGGTCAGGGTTCAGGAGCAGACACACAGGCAGCAGGTCAGGGTTCAGGAGCAGACACACAGGCAGCAGGTCAGGGTTCAGGAGCAGACACACAGGCAGCAGGTCAGGGTTCAGGAGCAGACACACAGGCAGCAGGTTAGGGTTCAGGAACAGAAACACAGGCAGCAGGTCAGGGTTCAGGAGCAGACACACAGGCAGCAGGTTAGATATGGGAGTGAAACTCTTTAAAACGGAGGAGGTGCAGCTGGATCGACTGACACACATGGTAACCATGACAATGAGAGATGGCACTCGACCTGTAATTAATTTTCCCCTCCCTCCCTCCCTCCCTCCCTCCCTCCCTCTCCTCATCTCCCCTCCCAACCCTGCTATCATTGTTACACACCACCATCTGTACACACACACACACACACACACACACACACACACACAGGAGAAGGAGGGAAGGTGGATCAGAGCAGAATGAAGTCATGTTAACATCCCTCTAAAAATGTTCAATTCATTCAGCCAATGACAGGCTTCCGTCTGGTTAGAACACAGGAAGTCTTTCAGAGCTGCATGGCAAAGTGCCAATTATGTTGTAGATAAGATCATTGTTGAGAAGGGGCATGAACACAGTGATTTCAGAGTGATCTGGAGACTGTGTGAGTGTGAGTCAGAGTGATCTGGAGACGCCCCCCCCCCCCTCCTGCAGTCTGTGTGTGTGTGTGTGTGTGTGTGTATGTGTGTGTTTATAAACTGGAACAAACAACATTTTTATTGTTTGTGAGAACATGCTTACTTGCAGGAAACCCAGAGCTGATGAGCGTGAGGTGACTAACCCCCCTCCTCTCCCCCTCTCTCCTCCTCTCTCCTCCTCCTCCTCCTCCTCCTCCTCTCCCCCTCCACTCCTCCTCCTCTCCTCTTCTCTTCTCCTCTCTCCTCCTCTCTCCCCCTCCTCTCCTCCTCCCCTCCTCCTCCTCCTCTCCTCTCCTCCTCTCTTCTTTCCTCCTCCTCTCCCCCTCCTCTTCTCCTCCTCCTATCCCCCTCCTCTCCTCCTCCTCTCCTCCTCCTCTCCTCCTCCACTCCCCCTCCTCTCCTCCTCCTCTCTCCCCCTCCTCTCCCCCTCCTCTCCTCCTCCTCTCCTCCTCCACTCCCCCCCTCCTCCTCTCTCCCCCTCCTCCTCTCCCCTCCTCTCCTCCTCCTCCTCCTCCTCCTCTCCTCCTCCTCTCCCCCTCCTCTACTCCTCCTCTCCCCCTCCTCTCCTCCCCCTCCTCTCCTCCTCCTCCTCTCCCCCTCCTCTCCTCCTCCTCTCCCCCTCCTCTCCTCCTCCTCCTATCCTCCTCCTCTCCTCCCCCTCCTCTCCTCCTCCTCCTCTCCTCCTCCTCTCCCCCTCCTCTCCTCCTCCTCTCCCCCTCCTCTCCTCCTCCTCCTCTCCTCCTCCTCCTCTCCCCCTCCTCCTCTCCCTCTCCCCCTCCCCCTCCTCCTCTCTCCATCCTCAGAAGCACCCACTCTGTCACTCGCTGACGAGCAGGAAACTGCTGTGTGTCTGTGGTATTTTGCTGTGTGTGTGTGTCGAGGACTGGGGCTGTCTCTCCTCCACCCTACTCACCAGTATCTTATGATTACCTGAATGTTATGGTAGAATTTTGATGATGTTTATTTCCTGTCAGCATTATCCACCAGAAAACCTTTCCTAAGCGTTTTGAAGCCATGCTTAAGTTACAGTCTGACGTCCCTCCTACAGCCCCCCTCTCCCCTCCTACAGCCCCCCTCTCCCCTCCTACAGCCCCCCTCCCGCCCTCTCCCCTCCTACAGCCCCCCTCTCCCCTCCTACAGCCCCCCTCCCGCCCTCTCCCCTCCTACAGCCCCCCTCCCGCCCTCTCCCCTCCTACAGCCCCCCTCTCCCCTCCTACAGCCCCCCTCTCCCCTCCTACAGCCCCCCTCCCGCCCTCTCCCCTCCTACAGCCCCCCTCTCCCCTCCTACAGCCCCCCTCCCGCCCTCTCCCCTCCTACAGCCCCCCTCCCGCCCTCTCCCCTCCTACAGCCCCCCTCTCCCCTCCTACAGCCCCCCTCTCCCCTCCTACAGCCCCCCTCCCGCCCTCTCCCCTCCTACAGCCCCCCTCCCGCCCTCTCCCCTCCTACAGCCCCCCTCCCGCCCTCTCCCCTCCTACAGCCCCCCTCTCCCCTCCTACAGCCCCCCTCCCGCCCTCTCCCCTCCTACAGCCCCCCTCTCCCCTCCTACAGCCCCCCTCCCGCCCTCTCCCCTCCTACAGCCCCCCTCCCGCCCTCTCCCCTCCTACAGCCCCCCTCTCCCCTCCTACAGCCCCCCTCTCCCCTCCTACAGCCCCCCTCCCGCCCTCTCCCCTCCTACAGCCTCCTATCCTCCTCCTCTCCTCCTCCTCCTATCCTCCTCCTCTCCTCCTCCTCCTCCTCCTCTCCCCCTCCTCCTCTCCCTCTCCCCCTCCTCCTCTCTCCATCCTCAGAAGCACCCACTCTGTCACTCGCTGACGAGCAGGAAACTGCTGTGTGTCTGTGGTATTTTGCTGTGTGTGTGTGTCGAGTGTGTGTGTGTGTGTGTGTCTCTCTCTCTCTCTCTCTCTCTCTCTCTCTCTCTCTCCTACAGCCCCCCTCTCCCCTCCTACAGCCCCCCTCTCCCCTCCTACAGCCCCCCTCTCCCCTCCTACAGCCCCCCTCCCGCCCTCTCCCCTCCTACAGCCCCCCTCCCGCCCTCTCCCCTCCTACAGCACCCTCCCGCCCTCTCCCCTCCTACAGCCCCCCTCTCCCCTCCTACAGCCCCCCTCCCGCCCTCTCCCCTCCTACAGCCCCCCTCTCCCCTCCTACAGCCCCCTCTCCCCTCCTACAGCCCCCCTCTCCCCTCCTACAGCCCCCCTCCCGCCCTCTCCCCTCCTACAGCCCCCCTCTCCCCTCCTACAGCCCCCCTCTCCCCTCCTACAGCCCCCCTCTCCCCTCCTACAGCCCCCCTCTCCCCTCCTACAGCCCCCCTCCCGCCCTCTCCCCTCCTACAGCCCCCCTCCCGCCCTCTCCCCTCCTACAGCCCCCCTCTCCCCTCCTACAGCCCCCCTCTCCCCTCCTACAGCCCCCCTCTCCCCTCCTACAGCCCCCCTCTCCCCTCCTACAGCCCCCCTCTCCCCTCCTACAGCCCCCCTCTCCCCTCCTACAGCTAACCCTCCCAAGCCTCGGGCCTTGATGGAAGTGTTGTCATGATTGGAGGATAACAACCATGTCTGACTGGTTAAAACCTCTCTCCTCCTCCTCCTCTCTTCATGTTTCTCTATACCCTCGTCTCTGTATCCCTTCTTCTTTGTGTATTTAAGATCACAGAGGGCGATCTCAAAGTCTTCCCAATTTGAAGAAGCATCTCTCTCTCTCTCTCTCTCTCTCTCTCTCTCTCTCTCTCTCTCTCTCTCTCTCTCTCTCTCTCGAGACACTCAAACTCAGAAACCACTGCCCTGTTTCACTGTTGCCATGGCGATCTCACCCTGTGAGTGTTTGAGGAACGGGGTTGTTGCATCCTTGTTCCCGGCGGTTACCGTCTACTTTCATGCTCCTGTGGAACACTCCACCTGGTCCAGTCACACACACACACACACTCTCACACACACACACACACACACACACATATATATGCACAACGTTATAGCCCCATGTTAGACAGCAGGGGACAACCTAACCCTAACCCTAGTCTGAACAGAGGAGAGGAGGAGGGGTCAGGGACTGTAACCCTAGTCTGAACAGAGGAGAGGAGGAGGGGTCAGGGACTGTAACCCTAGTCTGAACAGAGGAGAGGAGGAGGGGTCAGGGACTGTAACCCTAGTCTGAACAGAGGAGAGGAGGAGGAGGACAACCTTGTCTCCTCCAGGGAGTTTTATTAACTTCCTTACTGACCAATGAGAGAGGAGACTGCAGGTTCATTTAGAGGTTTTCGTGGAAACGTATTAGCATAGCGTGACAGGGTGGAGGAGAGCAAGGTCCAGCCAAGGTCATGTGATCACGTCTGAGGCGGCAAATAGGCGTGTAGGTTGGAGGCCAAGTGGTGTCAGACGTGTGTGAGTGTGTGTGTGTGTGTGTATGAGCATGTGTGTGTGTGTGTGTGTATGTGTGACCACCCAGACGCTAGGGTGATGTATAACACTATTATCGTCAACCTAGTTGTTTGTTTGTTCACTCACCTGTCTGCTGAGAGATTCTCAACCTGGCCTTGACTGCCTACTAATTCTGATGAAACTACATCCTCCTCTCCTTTCCTCTCCTCTACTCATCCTCTCCTCTCCTTTCCTCTCCTCTACTCATCCTCTCCTCCTCCCCTTTTCTCTCCTCTCCTCCTCTGCTCTCCTCCTCCCCTCTACTCCTCCCCTCTACTCCTCCTCTCCTCCTCCCCTTTCCTCTCCTCTACTCCTCCTCTCCTGTCCTCCTCCCCTTTCCTCTCCTCTACTCCTCTACTCCTCTCCTCCACTCCTCCCCTCTTCCCCTCCATTCCTCCACTCCTCCTCTCCTCCTCTCCTCCCCTCCTCCACCTCTTCCACTCCTCCCCTCTCCTCCTCTCCCCACTCCTCCTATCTTCCAGCTATATTCCATTGTGAGATCTGTCATACCGCAACTTGGGTTGCCAAACTTCTCTAACCTTCTTCATCCTCTTGTGCTGCCTTGTTCCAGTCAGACGTTCTGACGAGTGTTTCACAGAGATGGGAAGTAACCGAGTACAAATACTTTGTTACTGAACTTAAGTAGATTTTTCTGGTATCAGTTCCTTACTTCACTATTTATTTTTCTAACAACTTTTTACATTCAACCCTTACATTTTTACTTCTTACATTTATTCATTTAGCAGACGCTTTTATCCAAAGCGTCTGGCTTACATTTTAAGCCAGACTCGTTACTTTATTATTATCAATATTATTTCTTGTCATTGCACGCTTTTTTTATATCCTGGCTATCACACATAAAAAAGTAAGCTAGTGCAAGGCAGAAGGCAACAAGAACAAAATATATCTTGTTTAAAGTTACAACAAAAAAAAGCTTTGAAGGGTTGAAAAAATATTCATTAAAAAAGGTTTCTAAAGGTAGAAAAAATATTTGTTGAAAAAAAGGTACGTTATGGATGAGACAGAGAGAGTTAACGATGTGGCTGGGGTTGAAGGGTAAAGGGTTAGGAGAGGTGCCCTCACACACACACACACATAAACATACTCATGCACCCTCTCTCTCTCTACACACACACACACTGCTGCCCCAGACTGGAAGACAGAGGATTCATCAAACAGGAAGCAGTAATCAGCTGAGTCAGCAGGAGAACAGAAGAAGAAGGAAGGAACCAGGAACTGCTGTGTCGTTGTTTTGAGAACTGGCCAAGAAACTGAACCTTTCATCTGGGGACCTGGGGAGGGGGGGCGGGGGGGTGGGGGGGGCGGGGGGGGGGGTGGGGGGGGCGGGGGGGGCGGGGGGCAGAGAGAGTGGTCCTATTGGACGGCTCAGTCCCAGTGCTGCTTCAGGGAAGGAAATTCCCATCTATCTTCATCTGTTCCACCTACACTGCTGCTATCCACACACACAAGCAAACAGACACATGCCCACGCACACACGCACGCACAAAAGCAACTGTCTTCTACCTGACAGGCTGAAACGAACACATGCGCACACACACACTCTCCTTTCCTTGTTTGAAAATCTAAATCCACTGTCAGTTTATCATACAGCTTTTGTTCTGAGCTCTCAGTCCATGCTGAATGTTCTAGAAGGGCTATTCTAGTCTAAACTGAATGTTCTACAAGGGCGATTCTAGTCTAAGCTGAATGTTCTAGAAGGGCTATTCTAGTCTAAGCTGAATGTTCTACAAGGGCGATTCTAGTCTAAGCTGAATGTTCTAGAAGGGCTGTCCTAGTCCATGCTGAATATTCTAGAAGGGCTGTTCTATTATACCTCAGTTCCTCACATATTCTTCATGTCTTCTGGTGTGTGGGGTGTGCGTGTGTGGGGTGTGTAAGATGTGTGTGTGGGGTGTGTAAGATGTGTGTGAGGGTCGGACATCGACACTAACAACCTAATGAATCTATCACAGAACAGATTCATCAGGACCAGAGTATTCCAGCCAATCAGGGAGCTAACCAAGCATTCACCATGACGACCAGCATGGCTGGAGATGATTAACTAGTGCAATGATTGACCTTGACAACTTTATCCTTCCTGTGTCCACACAGCGCACACACACACAGCGCACACACACGCAGCGCACACACACGCAGCGCACACACACGCAGCGCACACACACGCAGCGCGCACACACACAGATGCATATGGTAGCTCAAAGCTCTCTCTTGGAAGTCGCTTTGGATAAAAGCGTCTGCTAAATGCATAAATGTAAATGTAAAGCTCAGAGGGACAGACGAGTGTGTGTCCTCCTCTCCTCCTACTCCTCTTCCTCCCTCCTCTCCCTCCTACCATACTCCTCATCCAGATGGGAGCCAATAAAGAGGAGATGGACTATAATAGGCCACTTATCAACCCTTATAAAGTTTATATGTGTGTAAGTGTGTGGGTGTGTGTGGGTGTGTGTGTTTGAGTGTGTGTGAGGCCTAGGGAGAGTCCTGAGTCTCTTCTGTGAACAGACGGAAGGCTCACTAACCTCCTCTATTTCCACGGTAACAAGGTCAGTTACCACAGAGAGAAAGAAAGAGGGAGATATTATGTACCATCAAACATCTCACACCTGTCCACTCTCTCTTCTCCCCCTCCCCCTCCCCCTCTCCCTCTCTCTCTCTCTCTCTTTTCTCTCCGTCCCTCCCCCTCCCCCCCCTCTCTATCTCTCTCTCTCTCTCCCTCAGCCCTTTTCTAAATCCAGCAGTTCAGCACCTATGCAGTCCAGTCTGGTTGACAGGTAGATGTGTCCACATTGTGGACCTTTTTTCCTGCATCACACCTCTCTCTCTCTATGTCTCTCTCTCTCCATCTCTCTCCATCTCTCTCTCTCTCTCTCCATTTCTCTTTCTTTTCTCTTTCCTTCTCCATTCATCCCACATGCTCTGAAATCTTTCATCTTTCAAATAACAGTGCTGTCCAACTTTTCATTTCAAACGTTCTCAATTCGTTTTATACCCACGACTTTGGCCATTGTGAAACCTCAGACTACAAACACACACACACATGCTCGTACACACACACACACACACACACACACACACACACACACACGCATCTTTGCATGTCCGAGTACCTTTAAGCAGAACCCTTATCTGTTGACATGTTTGTACATGCTAGTGCAAACACGCTAGTGAACACACTAGTGAGCACCCTACTGCAAATATGATCAACATTCAATAGACATCCCTGATACCTCTGGGGAAGGAGCCTAATCCATTTCAATGTGAGTCCAATGACACAGCAGACACACACACACACACTCACATTAACACGGGCATGAAGACCTCATCAGCTTACACATTGCTGGAAGAAAAAAAACTTGTCCAACTCCATTGATTTCTTTCTCGACGTGCTTAGAATAGTTGTATTTCTATCAAGTTAATTAAACCCTTTAAAACATTCAGCATTTTTCGAAAAAGCCTTTTCTGGGTCCGGTATCCAATCCCTCATGACATTTGCCCACGTTCAGTATGCTGCGATGGTCTCCTGGATAATCGCGCTCGCATTGTGGAGTCACAACATTAATTAAAAATGACCTTTTGGAGGCAGCAATTAGTCAGGAAGGCTCTATTCGCCTAGAACAAAAGCACATAATTAACAACAGTTTGCTTGAATCAATAACCATGTCTATAATGGGCGCCAACAGATGGAAAGGCAGGGAAACGAGTTTGAATGTTGGGAGAAATCATCTCTCAGAACCACGGCTTGGTTAGCCAGTGAAAGGTCGCGCCACAGGAAGCTGAGCGAGCGTCAACAACCGGAACCCAAAACCAACTAGCCAAGTCAGTGTGTTTGTCAAGCACCGTTTAAAACAACCAAACGGTCGACCAAAGCGTTTTACGCAGTTGAAGTGTACAGAAATGTACAAGCACTGCAATATCACAAGTAAACACACATCCAAACAGCTAGCCAGAAGACCTGAGTACGGGTGGAACATGTAAGATCTGACAGAAGCGGAGAGTGGCTCAGATCGTCCGAAAATGACTATTTCCATCTTCACATTTTAGTAGCCTTTTGTTATATAAACGGTTTTAGAAAAGCTAAACATTTGAGTCTGATGGATGTAGGAGAGCTTGGCTGCTTGAGACCCCCTGCAGAGCAGCTCCTCAGGATGTGATGTCATATGTGACACAGCCACACACACACTGATCACACCAGGGTTCGAATTATGGGGGGCTTGGGGGGGCTTGACCCCCCTAATTAAGATTTGGACCCCCCCAAAAGAGGTAAAAACAACAGATTGGGGGTCGATACATTTATATATCGTTCTTACCTGTAATCGTAAATATTTATGCCCTGGAGAAGAAGTTGTTGTATCATTGTATCATTCGCACTCTTATCAGACAGGTCTGTACCAACACACTGTACACACACACACACACACATACAGTACACACACGTACAGTACACACACACCCTGATCAGACAGGTCTGTACCAACACACTGTACACACACACACACACACACACAGACATTAATAAACACACACACGCTGTAGTGAGTACGAGGCAGGAGGAGAGTGTGTGGGGGCCCAGAGGTCAGAATAAGCATATCTAAATCCTCCTCTCTGCTTCCTTCATTAAAAGCCCATTACAGGCTGGCTAATGGAGCCTTAATGAGAGCCCTTCCTGTCTCGCCCAGGGGAGACTAATCGCTGCCCGATCCCCTGTTTGGGAGGATGGCACGCAGGCCAGGATATATAGTCTGACACAGAGACTTAATCTCAGATCGTTCCTGGTTCCTCTGCTCTCAGCACTTTCACCTCCTGAGGTTAAGAAGATGATGTTAGCCTCATTGTGGTCAGTCCACGTGGGTGCTACCTCATGGGGCATAGGGTCAGTGTGGGGTGAGTGTGTGTGTGTGTGTGTGTGTGGGGTGAGTGTGTGTGTGTGTGTGGGGGGGGGGGTGCATGGGGGCTCCAGACTGACAGCTCAAGGTCACCTCTGTTTTGATTGTTACCGGCAAAGATCCCTCAATCCCAGAACGAGCTGTTTGCCGGGAAATCGAGTGTGCTGAACTTTCTTAAAGCACATTTGGTTTTAAATGCTGGCGTAGCAAGTGGCAGAGGTGACTTATCTCTGAGCAGAGAGCATGTCTCACCTGCAGGAAGGACTCTTTCCAGGAGGACTGAAGGGTCGGAGCGTCTGCCTGCTGGGGGAACAGCAGCTCTGGGAGATCAGATCCCTGATTTCTGACATCCCCCTCCCTCCCTCCCTATCTCCCATGCACCCTCCCTCACTAACAAGTACATCTAAATAGGTTATATTACCTTTTCCCGAATCTCAACCACTCTCCCTCACCCCCCCCACACCCTTTCCCTCACTCACCCCCCACCCTCTCCCTCACTCACCCCCCCACCCTCTCCCTGACTCACCCCACACCCTCTCCCTCACTCACCCCCCACCCTCTCCCTCACTCACCCCCCCACCCTCTCAAAATTTCTCATTTGCTCTTGCTGTTATGTACATATCTCTCTCTCCTTCTCCCTCTCTGTCCCCCTCTCTCTCCCTCTCTTCACAGCAGGGTAAATCACATTAAGCTCTAATAGGAAGCTTAGCTGTGCACCCAGAGCACCATGGCCCATTACCCACTCCATTTTAAGAAGATCTATTCAGTAATAACCGCCGGTTACTGGAAATTAACCTGCCTTCCGGCCCGCGGCTGTGCTGTCCTGGGAGATGATCCTCTCACAGAGCCCCACCTAGGACAGCAGGAAGGAGGGGAGGAAGGGAGGGGAGGAGGATGGAGGGGTAAGGAAGAAGTAGCATACTTGAGAGAAACAGGCACAAAAAGAAAGTGATAGTGAAAGAGAGTGAGAGAAAAACTGAGAGATGAAAGACAACTCAGGAGGGAGCAGAGAATGAAGAGAATGCACAGAAGACAACTTTTACAATCCAGCGTTTCATATCTGAACTCTTCTTATCAGACTTGGATTGATCCACTGGGCTGATCATAAACATCTCCACTCTCCAGTTTCACTCATACTTCATCTAAAACAAAGAGATCAGATCCTTCTCCCCTCTCTTTTGTCCTCGCTTTTCCATCTCCATTCTCTCTCTTCTCTCTCTCTCCTCTTTCCATTTCCTCACTCTCTTCTCCTCTCTCCATTCTCTCCTCCCATCCACCCATTTGATCCCTGGTTGCCTGGGAGACAGATTACTTCCCTTTACAATCCACCGGCAAGTGTATATAAAACCATCCTAATGTCCCCCTCCCCCCCTCCCCCCCCCTCCCTCCCTCCCCCCCCTCCCTCCCTCTCCCTCTCCCTCTCCCTCCCTCTCCCTCTCCCTCTCTCTCCCTCTCCCTCTCTCTCCCTCTCCCTCTCCCTCTCTCTCTCTCTCCCTCTCCCTCTCTCTCCCTCTCCCTCTCACACACACACACAAACACTCTCCATGTCTCTATAGACACTCTCTGTCTCTGATGCAATTTCTCTGTCTCTCTATTTCTCTCTGTCTCTTTTTCTCTATATATTTTTGTCTCTATTTCAGAGTGTGTTGGAGTCTGGCGGGCCTGCTGTTTCACCCAGTACTGCTCCCAGCCCTCTAATGTGGGGTGTTTTATGTGAAGCCAGGGGCTAAAGACTTTTGCCATCCTGCATTATAAATTTGTCAGAGAGCTGCTGCTCTCTAGTGTGTTTGCAGCCTGCCGCCACTGTTTTCCTCCTCCTCCTCAGTCTGCCCCACACAAGGAGGGGAGGGGGGGAGGAGGGGAGGGAGAGCAGAGGAGAGGAGAGGAGAGGGGGGAGGAGGGGAGGGAGAGCAGAGGAGGGAGGGGGGGAGAGCAGAGGAGGGGGGGAGGGGGGGGAGGGAGAGCAGAGGAGAGGAGAGGGGGGAGGGGGGGAGGGGAGAGAGAGAAGAGGAGAGGGGGGAGGAGGGGGAGGGAGAGCAGAGGAGAGGGGGGAGGGGAGGAGAGGGGGGAGGGGAGGGGAGGAGGGGGGGGAGAGGAACCTGTCTGGTCTGAACCATCAAGGATGCAAAGCACAGATGTCACACTACAGAGAGGATCTGATTAATCCAATCTGAATTATTCAAATACTGCGAGGATTTTCTATAGCCCATAATTGGACAATAGCTTTGAGGGAAAGTCCCACCCTCTCATCCCTCCTGATTGTGAGTCTAAAAGTCCATGTGGCTCCTCTGATGTTCCTGCTGGGCCAGCAGGAGTTCCACGCCTCTCTCATCTCTCTCTCACCTCAGCAGCGGGCTATGACACTCAGAGACAGAATGTTCTAGAAAACAATTTCTTTTCCAAAACAACAGCAGAGCGGAAAATAAGATAATTGACGTCTCAGTTATCTAGTTCCGCAATGGTTGTTGACAGTCTGTACTTCGTCATAACCAGCTCAGGGCTGACAAAGTGGGAATAGACACAAGGGGATTTCAAAGGGAAAACAAATCATTTATTTAACAAGAAAAAACAGCCACTGCAGAAAGGTCTGTATACTCTGGTGTCGTGGACTGTGGTGTCGTAGACTCTGGTGGCAGTCCTGAAGTGATCACTGAAAACCTCAGAGCTGTGTTTGTACTTGAATGAAGTACATCTTCTGCTGTTGTGGATGTCTTCTTCTGCTGTTGTGTACAGTATTTGTACTTCCTGGTGAGGCCTTGGAGGTAACCTTGGATGAGCTCCTATCACGGCAGAGGAGGGGGGAGGGGCCTCCTGCCACCTGGACAGATGGCACCAAGAGACGCCCACACAGACAAGGGGAGGGTGGAGACAGAGGGAGGCAGAGGGAGGCAGAGGGAGACAGAGGGAGGCAGAGGGAGACAGAGGGAGGCAGAGGGAGGCAGGGGGAGGCAGAGGAGACAGGGGGAGACAGGGGGAGGCAGAGGGAGGCAGGGGGAGACAGAGGGAGACAGAGGGAGGCAGGGGGAGGCAGGGGGAGGCAGAGGGAGGCAGGGGGAGACAGAGGGAGACAGAGGGAGGCAGGGGGAGACAGAGGGAGGCAGGGGGAGGCAGGGGGAGGCAGAGGGAGGCAGGGGGAGACAGAGGGAGGCAGAGGGAGGCAGGGGGAGACAGAGGGAGGCAGGGGGAGGCAGGGGGAGGCAGAGGGAGACAGGGGGAGACAGAGGGAGGCAGAGGGAGGCAGAGGGAGGCAGGGGGAGGCAGGGGGAGGCAGAGGGAGGCAGAGGGAGGCAGGGGGAGACAGAGGGAGGCAGGGGGAGGCAGAGGGAGACAGGGGGAGACAGAGGGAGGCAGAGGGAGGCAGAGGGAGGCAGGGGGAGGCAGAGGGAGGCAGAGGGAGGCAGGGGGAGGCAGAGGGAGGCAGGGGGAGGCAGGGGGAGGCAGAGGGAGGCAGAGGGAGGCAGAGGGAGGCAGGGGGAGGCAGGGGGAGGCAGGGGGAGGCAGAGGGAGGCAGAGGGAGGCAGGGGGAGGCAGGGGGAGGCAGGGGGAGGCAGAGGGAGGCAGGGGGAGGCAGGGGGAGGCAGAGGGAGGCAGGGGGAGGCAGGGGGAGGCAGGGGGGGTGACACCTGTGGGGGGTGGAGGAGGCTAAGGGACAGAATGATTCAGCAGTTATTTAAGTTTGGCCAAAGTAACTGTCTTGAATGTACGTATAAACACACACACACACACACACACACACTATCCGGCCAGTGCCCTGCAGTCCATAAACACACACACACACACACACTATCCGGCCAGTGCCCTGCAGTCCATAAACACACACACACACACACACTATCCAGCCAGTGCCCTGCAGTCCATAAGGGGTCAGATGGCTGAGCGGTTAGGGAGCGGTTAGGGAGTCGGGCTATTAATCAGAAGGTTGCCGGTTAGATTCCTGGCCATGCGAAATGACATTGTGTCCTTGGGGAGAATGTCCCTGTACTTACTGTAAGTCGCTCTGGATAAGAGCGTCTGCTAAATGACTAAAAAAATGTTTGTGACCTGTACCTGTGCACCTGCAGTCTGACAGTGTACCACACGGGGGCGCTGCAGTCTGACAGTGTACCACACGGGGGCGCTGAGAGAACAGGGAGAAAAGGTTATCACCAAGGTGCGAGCAGAGAAAGAGGGGAGGAGAGAGAGAGAGAGAGAGAGAGAGAGAGAGAGAGAGAGGGAGGGAAAGAGAGAGAAAAGGGGAATGTACAATATGAAAAAGAATTAAAATCTGTGCGAATGGGTGGGTGTGTGTTCTTGTGCATTTGTCTGTGTATGTGTGTGTGTGGTGTTTCACTTGCTCTTGTGAGACTTAATAATGTATGTTTTCAGCCAGGGCCGTAATCATAATATATATTGAGGGGGACACATCCCCCTCACGCTGTCCGAAATTATCATAAAAAATGTAATCATCCCTCAGACTCCCCAATAGATTTCGTCCCCCCCAATGTTGACTCCATGGC
>NC_085027.1:873525-930224 GCF_963692335.1 Osmerus eperlanus
GGTCTACTGTTTACACATCAGTCTGCAGGGGGGGAGGAGCCTGGTCTACTGTTTACACATCAGTCTGCAGGGGGGAGGAGCCTGGTCTACTGTTTACACATCAGTCTGCAGGGGGGAGGAGCCTGGTCTACTGTTTACACATCAGTCTGCAGGGGGGAGGAGCCTGGTCTACTGTTTACACATCAGTCTGCAGGGGGAGGAGCCTGGTCTACTGTTTACACATCAGTCTGCAGGGGGGAGGAGCCTGGTCTACTGTTTACACATCAGTCTGCAGGGGGGAGGAGCCTGGTCTACTGTTTACACATCAGTCTGCAGGGGGGAGGAGCCTGGTCTACTGTTTACACATCAGCCTGCATGTGTGTGTTTGTGTGTGATACTGGGGTCTTGGCCTGCCGGCATCTGAATCATTGTGTATTTTTCTTGCGTCGTCAAGGTAACACACTACACTGACATTTTCTTCCTTTTTCTCTAATGAGAGAACACCTCTCTCCTCTCCTCCCTCTCTCTCTCTCCTCCCTCTCTCTCTCCTCTCTTCCTGTCTCAGGCAGATGAGGACAGACCCACCTTCCAGGATTCCCAGAGAGGCTCATGGGAAAGAGAACAAGATGACAGAGATGAGAGAGAAGGATAGATCCAAGGAGAGGGGTTTGTCTGTGCAAGGACCACATGACCTTTTACAAAGCAGGTCTACGTCCCGTGTGCAGAACCCTCCCTGGTTCCTTCCTGGAGTCCCGTGTGCAGAACCCTCCCTGGTTCCTGAGTCCCGTGTGCAGAACCCTCCCTGGTTACTTCCTGGAGTCCCGTGTGCAGAACCCTCCCTGGTTACTTCCTGGAGTCCCGTGTGCAGAACCCTCCCTGGTTACTTCCTGGAGTCCCGTGTGCAGAACCCTCCCTGGTTACTTCCTGGAGTCCCGTGTGCAGAACCCTCCCTGGTTACTTCCTGGAGTCCCGTGTGCAGAACCCTCCCTGGTTCCTGGAGTCCCGTGTGCAGAACCCTCCCTGGTTACTTCCTGGAGTCCCGTGTGCAGAACCCTCCCTGGTTACTTCCTGGAGTCCCGTGTGCAGAACCCTCCCTGGTTCCTGGAGTCCCGTGTGCAGAACCCTCCCTGGTTACTTCCTGGAGTCCCGTGTGCAGAACCCTCCCTGGTTCCTGGAGTCCCGTGTGCAGAACCCTCCCTGGTTCCTGGAGTCCCGTGTGCAGAACCCTCCCTGGTTACTTCCTGGAGTCCCGTGTGCAGAACCCTCCCTGGTTCCTGGAGTCCCGTGTGCAGAACCCTCCCTGGTTACTTCCTGGAGTCCCGTGTGCAGAACCCTTCCTGGTTCCTGGAGTCCCGCTCTCGTCGGGCTCTGACAGGCTCCTCCACGTTAAGAAAGAAATCAGTCTTATCTGGACGCAAGTACACACAACTGTTAAACCTATTAGCAAATTAAACACATTACTTATTACTATTATTTTATGCAGGCTTATCTCCGGCCACACTCGTGCTTCTCAGACAGGCGGGTCCTAATCACCTGGATCTACGGCGTCTTTAAATGATGTCAGTTCAGCTGTGACATCACAGCCGTGACCAGCCGTGTCCAGGGCATCAGAACTGACCATCAGAACTGACTAGCTGTGATTACAGAACTGTACAATCCTGACTGACATGCAGTATCAGTGTGCGTGTGAATGTGTGGGTTGTGTATGAGTGTGTGTGTGTGACAGGGTTTTTGTGTGATGTGCAGCTGTGAGTGTTTCAGGAGGGAAATTAAACATAATAGCATGTCCACACACCCTAACCACACACACACACACACACACTTCCCCTGTCATCATGCAGTCCAACAGTGTTCTTCTTGTTCCTTTTCACACCTGTCTATGTGTGTGTGTGTGCGTGCGTGTGTGTATATCTGTGCGTGCTTAGGGTTAGGGTCTGAGTGTGTGTGTGTTTATCCTGTCCTCTCTGTTTGTTGCTAGAATAATAGAGTAAGAAACCAGGGACCTGTAATCTTCCCAATTAGAAGATAACAGCAGTCCATGTGTGTGTGTGTCTGAGACAGTGTGTGTGTGTGTGTGTGTGTGTGTGTGTGTGTGTCTGAGACAGTGTGTGTGTGTGTGTGTGTCTGAGACAGTGTGTGTGTTTGTCTGAGAAAGACTGAGACAGAATGCGTGTGTGTGTCTGAGTGTGTGTGTGTGAGTCTCTGAGAATGTGTGGGATCAAAACAGACAGCTCTGAACTCACACACACACACACACACACCTCCATAGGTGCCATTAAAGGTGATTACAACGGTGAATTATGAGATGAAATATGATTGGCTGTGTTGCCGTGTGACACCTTGTGCCTCATTGATTCAGCCATGGCATCGCAGGACCATCTGTTGCCGTGGTAATTGAAACCATGGGAACGACAGGAAATCAAAGCAGAGTCAGAGATGAACTGGGAGTCTGGTCCAGGCACTGGAACAGGCCTTTCTAACTGGGTTCACCACAGTCAGAGAGAGAGAGGTGGAAAGAGAGAGGTGGAGAGAGAGAGATAGAAGTGGAGAGAGACCGAAGGAGAGAGACCAAGTATAAGTTGTCTAATTTCAGCACCATGGACAGCAGCTTGTCAGTCTGTGCACAACTTTGGGCTTTCAACTTTCATCAAGGCTTTGAACTGTTAATTTCTGTATTTTTCTATCTTCTTCTCACTCTATATCCCTCTTCTCTCTTTCCTTCTCTCCATCTTTTCTTTATCTCTATCTGTCCATGTGTGTGTGTGTCTCTGAGTGTGTGTGTGTGTTTGTGTGTCTCTGAGTGTGTGTGTTTGTGTGTGTCTCCGTGTGTGTGTGTCTCCGTGTGTGTGTGTCTGATCCATGCTGTCAGTCTCTTCCTTGTTAAATCCCCTCCACCATGCATTCGCTGACCTTCCAGAAGCCCCGCCCCCCGCCCCGGGCCGGACCAAGCAGCTACTCTGGTCTGCTCCCCACACCACCACCAGATTGATTAGTCTTGACTGGCTAATAACTCCTCCAGGCACATCTCAGTGTCGCGTCTGGGTGTCTGTGGTCTCGTCTCAGTTGCGACCGCAGTCTGCCGTTAATGACGGCACCCGGAGGACTCTGATGAGAACATGAAGCTTTTTATAACATCAAGACAACAGAACAACACCAGTGATCGCTCAGAGATCACACGCTGTCGTCCTGCAGTAAACAACACGACCTGGGGGTTCATGTGTCCTTGGACGCCTTAAACTCCTCAACAGCTAACATCAACTTGTGCCGCAAACAGCTAACATCAGCTCGTGCCGCTAACAGCTAACATCAACTCTTGCTGCTAACAGTTAACAGCTAACATCAACTCGTGCTGCTAACAGTTAACAGCTAACATCAACTCATGCCGCTAACAGTTAACAGCTAACATCAACTCATGCCGCTAACAGTTAACAGCTAACATCAACTCATGCTGCTAACAGTTAACATCAAAAATCAAATTACTCAGCCTACACCCCCTCATGCAGCTAACAGTTAACACCAACTCACTAAGCTAACAGCTAACAACATCTCATTCATCTACACACACCGGGGAGGTCTGGGGAGGATGGGTAAGGTTGGGGGAGGATGGAGGAGGTCTGGGGCAGGTGGGGGAGAAGAAGGGGACAGGACTGTAGGGGGTCGGTTGACCTTTCTGTGTGAATGAAAATCTTCAGACCAGACACCAATCAATGCTGCTCCCTAGCCCACAAATTGACCGGTTATTCTGCACAACACTATAACATATAGGCTAGGCTAGGGCTACAAAACAGTGGCAGCGGCGGCCATAATAAAATCAGTTGGCACGGCGGCCGAAAGGTTTTTAAATAACAGCCTACCTTTGATGATCTTTACTTGAAAACGAAGTCCATTCTCCTGTCTTTATGGATGAATTGGTTGATGGCTGGGTCATCAAAGCAGAACTGTCAAGAGGGGAGGCATGATACCTTGATTGTTGTTGGACAGCTTTGGTGTGACTTGGTGGTGGTGGTGGTGTGTGTGTGTGGGGGGGCATTTGAGTTTGTGTGTGTGAGATAGAAAGGTAGAGAAACGGTAAAGAATTGATTTTACAATAGCACATATCTATTTTCTTTTTCTTTGAGTTACAAAACACAGAGTATGGTGAACTTGAGATAACTTGACAAAGTTTGCAAAGGAAACTTTTGAGTACAGGTCAGATGAATTGGGAATGAAGAAACACAACGACACAGCTTTCTCTGTTATTACATCCAATGCATCAGATGCACAAAACAGTAGCGAACCATGACTCTTAAACCGTGGCCCTCTGACCCCAATAACTCATCGGAATAAAACACGATACAGTGAGCACACAGCATTAGGCCTACATGAAATTGTGTTGGTCATTACGCACTATGAGCCAGCCATTGCTGCACTATTTACGGTAATTGCGCATAATGACGTTGCGTTGGTACATTTAGCCTACAGATTGACCGGTTATTCTGCACAACACTATAACATATAGGCTAGGCTAGGGCTACAAAACAGTGGCAGCGGCGGCCATAATAAAATCAGTTGGCACGGCGGCCGAAAGGTTTTTAAATAACAGCCTACCTTTGATGATCTTTACTTGAAAACGAAGTCCATTCTCCTGTGGTTGCCTGTCGGAGCATAGCACATTTATATTTTTATATCAATATATTGGGGGGGATATTTTGACCAGATTTGAATATTGGGGGGGATGTGTCCCCCCAATATATATTATGATTATGGCCATAAATTGTAAACATTTATTTCTCACAACAAATCTCCCCTTTTTACAAAGCTGTCAAGTCAGTTTCATTAATGTATTGCTGAATCATCAGGTATCATTAATTATCTCAGGGAATTTTTCATTAAGCAGGTATACACACCATGCTCTTCATTACTATTAGTTCTTCTAATTCTTATATTTACTCAATGACAATCCTACGTGCCCATTCTGGTGTGTTGGGCTCATGACGGGAACTTGGTAACGTTACTGGGCCTGGCTCTTAACTATTAGCAGCAAACAGGACTGCTGCTGCTGCTGAAGAGCTACAAGAAAAAGTTTGATACATGAACAATGGTCTGCAGACGACGTTGTTTTGCACGGCCGCTAGCATCTTGCACTGCTCCTAACTACCTTGGCCGGGTTTCCCAGATTCGTTAAGAAGCTCTTGCTTCTTAACGATTAACGCCCTTAACGTTAGCTTACCGTCCGTCTCGTCGTCTTCATTTGTCGTTTTGAGGAAAAATGTCTCAGTTTAGAACATTTGGCTGCGTCAGTTTCAAGAGATGTTTTTTTTTAACAAGGTGCCGCTGTCGGGGGCGGGGACACGGAGTCAATAGATAATCACGTCATCGTTAACCTGCAGGCTGCACTCTGAATGGGCTGCGAGAAAAATAAAAAAATAATGTGGCCGCGGTGAAATTATAAATAAAAAGAGTGGGGCTGCTGTGAGTGCAGGCAGACTAGGGACAGCATCCCTATTTCAACCGAGTGCCATGAGAACACCGGCCCTCGCGGCCAAAAAAACAGACCGGCCCACCGGGAATTCTCCCGGTGCTCCCGATTAGCCAATCCGGGCCTGGTCACCACACACACTCACACAGTCAAACACACACACACAGTCACCACACACATAGAGCATTATTCTACAGGTACACTCTTGCACTTTTGAGGTTCACGTTGTTTAATTTTAACTTGTTTAACTGCATGTTCTTATGGTTCTTCCCATTGGCACTTATTTGTTTTTCACAATATATGCTTCATGTTTTGACTACCCGCAATGTTTTTGGGGTTATCTAGTTGTTATGATCAGTGACCTAAGCACTTTTGTAAAGCTCTCTCTTGGAAGTCGCTTTGGATAAAATCATCTGCTAAATGAATAAATGTAAATGTAAATGATTCAACCATCCAGAGATGTACAGCTACAGGTCAGGCTCAACAGCAGAGCACCACAGACTCCTGGGAAGAGAAAAGCTCTCTGTGTTTAAGGGCTGAAAGGAGAAGGTCAAAAATGAACCCCTGAACAGACAATCTGACAAAGAGAAGTAGAACAGGAACAAGACAGAGAGAGAGAGGGGGAGAGATAAGACAGAGAGAGAGACTCTCTCTGCCTCTAGCTTTGGCAATACGGTTGTAATGACTGTCATGCTAATAAAGCTAAATTGAATTGAGAGTGAGAGAGAGAGAGAGAGAGAGAGAGAGAGAGGGGGGGGGGAGACAGAGAGAGAGGATAGAGGGAAATAGGGTAGGACTGGGAAACCTCTTCATCCTGAGTTTCATTTTCCACCATACAATGACAGAGGGGGTTTTGTATGACGTCTGTTACGATCATGAAAGGAGAGCGATGTCTTAGACTGGGACACGGCTGCTTTCATCGAGCCAGCTCCTGCCATCTCACAGATTAAATCATGGAGTGATGAATAAAGGACAGCAGACAATGTCTCCAGAAGGAATTAAAGACTCCCCTCTCTCGTTCTACTCTGTGGCCTGAACGCAGTCCTCACTCCGACAGAGAGATGACAGGGAGATGGAGAGCTGCATTCACATGTTCTCTCAGTCTTTGTTGAGCAGTGTGTATGTGTGTGTTTGTGAGTGTGTATGTGTGAGTGTGTATGTGTGTACGTGAGTGTGTATGTGTGTTTATGTGTGGGTGGAGATCAGTACCAGACCTCCTACATCTCCTCCTCTCCCCTCCTCCTCCTCTCCCCTCCTCCTCTCTCCTCCTCCTCTCCTCTCCCCTCCTCCTCCTCTCCCCTCCTCTCCTCTCCCCTCCTCCTCCTCTCCCCTCCTCCTCTCCACTCCTCCTCCTGCCCCCTTCTCCTCCTCTCCCTCCTCTTCTCCTCTCCCCTCCTCCTCCTCTCCTCTCCCCTCCTCCTCCTCCTCTCCCCTCCTCCTCCTCTCCCCTCCTCCTCCTCCTCCTCTCCTCTCCCCTCCTCCTCCTCTCCCCTCCTCCTCCTCTCCACTCCTCCTCCTCTCCTCTCCCCTCCTCCTCCTCTCCCCTCCTCCTCCTCTCTCCTCCTGCCCCCTTCTCCTCCTCTCCTCTCCCCTCCTCCTCCTCTCCCCTCCTCCTCCTCTCCCCTCCTCCTCCTCTCCACTCCTCCTCCTCTCTCCTCCTGCCCCCTTCTCCTCCTCTCCTCTCCCCTCCTCCTCCTCTCCACTCCTCCTCCTCTCTCCTCCTGCCCCCTCCTCCTCCTCTCCCCTCCTCCTCCTCTCCCCTCCTCCTCCTCTCCCCTCCTCCTCCTCTCCCCTCCTCCTCTCCCCTCCTCCTCCTCTCCCCTCCTCCTCCTCTCTCCTCCTGCCCCCTTCTCCTCCTCTCCCTCCTCTTCTTCAGGGAGGTCAGGAGGAAGTGGACCTGGTTGTGCTTCATCATCCTGCATCCTTCAGCTCTCCCACAGCTCAGAGGCTGACTCACATGAGCAGCCCAAGGCAGGGCTGACTCACATGAGCAGCCAGAGGCAGGGCTGACCCACGCCAGCAGCCAGAGGCAGGGCTGACTCACATGAGCAGCCAGAGGCAGCTCCCCTCCAACACACACAGCAACGTCTTAATGAGCCCAATGCTGTCTGAAGGATGACCTTTTTCCACTGACAACATGAACAACCTTAACAACAGTACAATCTGATGTGTGAATGGAAAAAGTCTCTAGTTCAAGGTGTTTTCAGCTATGGTTCGTTAAGCCTGACGGTTCTGAACGTATCATTAGTTTGTGTTCTATGTCTCTGCCCGTGTCTGAGAGCTCAGTAGAGAACAGTGATAATCAGGACGCATTCCCTGACTCCATGACAACGAGAGGAGAGGACTCTCTGGATAGACACGATGTCTACGACGTTCTACAGTTCCAGTGACACCAACTGTTGTTGAAATGCAGCGCGTAATATTCCCGTCTTCATCCACTTGCTACTGTCACGAGGACTTGACCCCTGAGCTCCAGGGGCCGGTAAAGTCATTAAAGACACCCACACCTGTCACCAACAGCTACAGCTGTAGTCTGAAAGTCTTCCTGGATCAATGATCCCCTGGGCTGGGATTGGCTGTGGTGTTTGGGACTATTCACAGAGCTGGGCTGGGATTGGCTGTGGAGCTTGGGACTATTCACAGAGCTGGGCTGGGATTGGCTGTGCTGGGATCGGTCTCCTCTGATTAACTCTCTATTCTCCTGTGGATTCAAACATTAGATATCTCCCAACCTAATTAGCAAGCGAATTCAACATCAAATGAGCAACAGCAGCACTAATAAAGTCCTGCCACATTAAGCAGCCAAATGGAATATCTACATAAATTAACATCTTTAAATGAATGTCTGTGTGATGCACAGGAGACCTGAGCAGGACTGATGCTGTTGCAAGCTGCAGCTCCAGAAGCCAATTATCTGTGATCTTCAATGACCACATCCTGTTTACCTGGGGAAGCAGGAAGTAGCATCACAGGGCATGATGGGAAGGGGGTCAGGCTTGCCCTCCCTGCCCCCCTCCACCCCCCAGCCTCCTTCCACCCCCCCATGTGCCCTTGAGGAATAACCTCTCAAAAATAATTAACTTTCCTTCTCTTTTTCTTTTCCATGGTCTGTCTCTCTCTCTCTCTTACACACGCACGCATGCACACACACAAACGCACACATGCGTGCACACACACACACACAGCCACCCTGCGTTCCAGTGTGTTCTGCGTCATGGTGGGTTGGTCGGCAGGGGGCAGGTGGAGGGTGTGTGTTCTTTTCCATTCCTCTCCTTCACCTGTCAGCACCTGCCTTTGAAATGGAAATGGCGTCAGAAACTTCACACCTCTGTGAGCTCATGAGGGGATGAATGAATAAATCCCAGGGTTTTTATTCAATCAAAACTGGAGACTGGAAGAGAATTTAGAGAGCAGCAGGGTAAGGAACATCCACAAAGGTGTTTCCCCCTGCCTCCCTCCACCTCCACCCCCCTGCCTCCCTCCACCTCCACCCCCCTGCCTCCCTCCACCCCCCTGCCTCCCTCCACCTCCACCCCCCTGCCTCCCTCCACCCCCCTGCCTCCCTCCACCTCCACCCCCCTGCCTCCCTCCACCTCCACCCCCCTGCCTCCCTCCACCCCCCTGCCTCCCTCCACCTCCACCCCCCTGCCTCCCTCCACCTCCACCCCCCTGCCTCCCTCCACCTCCACCCCCCTGCCTCCCTCCACCCCCCTGCCTCCCTCCACCTCCACCCCCCTGCCTCCCTCCACCTCCACCCCCCTGCCTCCCTCCACCTCCACCCCCCTGCCTCCCTCCACCTCCACCCCCCTGCCTCCCTCCACCTCCACCCCCCTGCCTCCCTCCACCTCCACCCCCCTGCCTCCCTCCACCCCCCTGCCTCCCTCCACCTCCACCCCCCTGCCTCCCTCCACCCCCCTGCCTCCCTCCACCCCCCTGCCTCCCTCCACCTCCACCCCCCTGCCTCCCTCCACCCCCCTGCCTCCCTCCACCTCCACCCCCCTGCCTCCCTCCACCTCCACCCCCCTGCCTCCCTCCACCTCCACCCCCCTGCCTCCCTCCACCCCCCTGCCTCCCTCCACCCCCCTGCCTCTCTCCACCTCCACCCCCCTGCCTCCCTCCACCCCCCTGCCTCCCTCCACCCCCCTGCCTCCCTCCACCCCCCTGCCTCTCTCCACCTCCACCCCCCTGCCTCCCTCCACCCCCCTGCCTCCCTCCACCCCCCTGCCTCCCTCCACCTCCACCCCCCTGCCTCCCTCCACCCCCCTGCCTCCCTCCACCTCCACCCCCCTGCCTCCATCCACTGACTTTACTGTCCTCTGGAAGCACACTCTTTCCTTGTGAGAGTAGGAAAGGATCCCAGTGTGTGATGGGGCTGGTGGCCCAGTGTGTGATGGGGCTGGTAGTCCAGTGTGTGATGGGGCTGGTAGCCCAGTGTGTGATGGGGCTGGTGGGGCTGGTAGTCCAGTGTGTGATGGGGCTGGTAGTCCAGTGTGTGATGGGGCTGGTAGTCCAGTGTGTGATGGGGCTGGTAGCCCAGTGTGTGATGGGGCTGGTGGCCCAGTGTGTGATGGGGCTGATAGTCCAGTGTGTGATGGGGCTGATAGTCCAGTGTGTGATGGGGCTGATAGTCCAGTGTGTGATGGGGCTGGTAGTCCAGTGTGTGATGGGGCTGGTAGCCCAGTGTGTGATGGGGCTGGTGGGGCTGGTAGTCCAGTGTGTGATGGGGCTGATAGTCCAGTGTGTGATGGGGCTGGTAGTCCAGTGTGTGATGGGGCTGGTGGCCCAGTGTGTGATGGGGCTGGTGGTCCAGTGTGTGATGGGGCTGGTAGTCCAGTGTGTGATGGGGCTGGTAGCCCAGTGTGTGATGGGGCTGGTGGCCCAGTGTGTGATGGGGCTGATAGTCCAGTGTGTGGTGGGGCTGGTAGTCCAGTGTGTGATGGGGCTGGTAGCCCAGTGTGTGATGGGGCTGGTGGCCCAGTGTGTGATGGGGCTGGTGGATAATGATGAATCACATCAGACAGAAGCCTAAGCAGTGGGGCCAGCGTACACGCACAACTGATCTCAACAACACTGATCATTCTGAAGATTTGAACTTGAAACAGATTTGATACACAAGGGAAAAGATTCAAAAACTTCTTATTTATAAATATAGAGGACTTTGATCAGAATAAAAGACCAATTATCTGTTAACGCAGGTTTTGTAATGAAGGCTGGCAGCTAACCATACGCCCTGAACACAAATCAAACAAGAGACACTTTTTAAAAATGTTTTTTTTTCAGTCAAACTGTTTGAAACTCCCAGCTTACCTTTGATGCTTTTAATGCTCTGGACTTTGAAAAGTGGAGTAAACGCGTTTGGTGACAGAAGCCAAGACAAGCTTCCAACTCCAGCTGGTCAGTGTCCTTCTATGTCTGCCAGCGATAGATTCCTGTCTGTCTCCATGACTACCAGAGACGTCTTCCTGTCTGTCTCCATAACTACCAGGGATGGCTTCCTGTTTGTCTCTGTGACTACAGGGGACTGGTTTCTAGAAAAACTGTGGTAGTCATGGTGACCGGCTGTAGGCTACTTCCTGTTTGCAACTCCTCTCAAGCAATGGGAGATCAGGAGGTACTTTCTGCCACACATGGGGACATGGACACTCCCTCCTCCTCCAGACAGGTGGTGAAGCTACCATGGCGCGTCCAGAGGGCGGGCTGTGATTGGTCTGCCTAGAGCGTCCAGAGGGCGGGCTGTGATTGGTCTGCCTAGCGCGTCCAGAGGGCGGGCTGTGATTTGTCTGCCTAGTGCGTCCAGAGGGCGCGCTGTGATTGGTCTGCTGTAGGTTACATATTAAGGGAGAGGAGAGCTCTCAGGAGCGCATACAGGAGAACCTCTCTCTCTCTCTGGATCGATCAGCCATGCTGCCTCTGCCACGCTGCCTCAGAGGGAAAGGAATGCTGGGAGGGGAGGAGCGAGGGAGGGAGGGAAGAAGGAGAGTGGAATCAATGGAGTGTAAAATTGCCCCTTAATTGATAAATATTTGTATGTGTTTGGTCTCCGTCAGTTTCTGCCTAGTTCAGCATGATGGTGGTGGTGAGCTCTCCAGAGGCCCAGCATGCCCCCTGAGTGGTGCTGTTCCTCTCACCTGCCTCTCACCTGTCTCACCTGCCTCTCGCCTGTCTCTCACCTGCCTCTCACCTGCCTCTCATTTGTCTCTCACCTGTCTCACCTGCCTCTCACCTGCCTCTCACCTGTCTCACCTGCCTCTCACCTGCCTCTCACCTGTCTCTCACTTGCCTCTCACCTGCCTCTCACCTGTCTCTCATCTGCCTCACCTGCCTCTCACCTGCCTCTCACCTGTCTCTCACCTGTCTCTGACCTGCCTCTCACCTGCCTCTCACCTGCCTCTCACCTGTCTCACCTGCCTCTCACCTGTCTCACCTGCCTCTCACCTGTCTCTCACCTGTCTCACCTGCCTCTCACCTGCCTCTCACCTGTCTCACCTGCCTCTCACCTGTCTCACCTGCCTCTCACCTGTCTCTCACCTGCCTCTCACCTGCCTCTCACCGGCCTCTCATTTGTCTCTCACCTGTCTCACCTGCCTCTCACCTGTCTCACCTGCCTCTCACCTGTCTCTCACCTGCCTCTCACCTGCCTCTCACCTGTCTCTCATCTGCCTCACCTGCCTCTCACCTGCCTCTCACCTGCCTCTCACCTGCCTCACCTGCCTCTCACCTGCCTCTCACCTGTCTCTCACCTGCCTCTCACCTGCCTCTCACCTGTCTCTCACCTGCCTCTCACCTGCCTCTCACCTGTCTCTCACCTGTCTCTGACCTGCCTCTCACCTGCCTCTCACCTGCCTCTCCTGCTCTGAGAGGGCTTGTTCTTGAAAGGTAACCCGATCATGTTTCGTCAAACACGTAATAAGAATAACAGAAGACTGGCATTGTTATTATTTGTCTAAATACAGTGTTACGTTCCTGTTGTCATGTTCTGTTCTCCCTCCCTCTCTGCCCCCTCCCCCCCCCCCCACTCCTTCCTGTGTTCCTGCTGCTGTTCAGGTTTCTCTCCTACAGCAGTAGAGGGAGAAAAACTCACTACATGGAGATCTAACAGAGATCTAGCCAGGCAGGCCTATTACAGGGAGTGCAGTTTCATTGCCATTATTGTTTGTTATTGTCAAAACAAAGTTTGAAAAAGTCTCGGGTTGGAAAAACTAAATTGCTTATATTGTTTCGTAAAGTACAAAGCCTCTTACAATCAAATTGGTGACTGACCAGACACCCCACCCAGTTACCATGGAGATCAGACACCCCACCCAGTTACCATGGAGACCCGACACCTCACCAGGTGAGGAGCAAAGACACGCTCGAACATAAGAGCATAAATATGGGCTCTCCATCTCCCATAAAGGAGTTCCTCCTGAGTGTTCCCAGGTCTGACCCCCCCCCCCCCCCCCCCCCGAGTGTTCCCAGGTCTGACTGGCTGCAGCTCAGTGGCAGAGCTCTCACTGCACATCCAGACATTGCAGGCTCGAATCCCCCCCACCCCTCCCCACTTCGATCTGGATAAAAGCATCTGTTAAGTGAAATCTCTACATTATTCATTTACCAGTGGGACCTGGCTGGGAGCTCTACTGCCCTCCAGATCTGGTGAGGTTTGGGACTTGACTCAGTGTGGTCTGTGTTTGTCAGCTGTCCTGACAGACGGCCATCTCCATTAGCTTCATGTACGTGTCGTTCTTGTGGCTCTGCTTCTGCTCTGGATGAGCACTCAGTCAGCCCAGAGCCGCTCCTGAACACAGGCTGGATAGAGCCCAGAGCAGCTCTCCTGAACACAGGCTGGATAGAGCCCAGAGCAGCTCCTGAACACAGGCTGGATAGAGCCCAGAGCAGCTCTCCTGAACACAGGCTGGATAGAGCCCAGAGCAGCTCTCCTGAACACAGGCTGGATAGAGCCCAGAGCAGCTCCTGAACACAGGCTGGATAGAGCCCAGAGCAGCTCTCCTGAACACAGGCTGGATAGGAGAAGAGTATGTTAGAAAAAGAGAGGAGAAGGGGATAGAAAGCGGGAGTTAAGGGGGATGGTGGGAGAAATAGAGAGGAGGATGGAGGGTGAACACTGTAGAGTGGAAGGTGCTGAAGCCTCTGGCTCTGTGCTGGGTCAGTGATGGTCTGGTGAATGGATAAGTAGCAGGGCCTGGCATGAAACCTGGCATATCTGATTACCGAAGATAATCTGCTTCTCCAGAGAAGCTTAGAAACAAATGATGATGTATCAAGGGACAGGGACAGTGTGTCTACACAGATCTCTCCCCCAGATGGGAGTCTGGTGTGTGTGTGTGTGTCGTCACCTGCGTGTCTTAGAAGCCAGAGTGGGTCTGACAGAGCTGTGAGTGAAATAAGAGTGAATGAACTCTTGATGATGAATAATGATTGGTTCTGCCTGGGGTGCTTTCAGACGTGTCATCAGTGTGTGACGTTGATCTGACTCTTTCAGACAAGTCCTGTGTGTGTGTGTCTGTGTGTGTGTGAGACAGAGAGAGAAGAGCTAGAGAGAGATAAAGAGAGAAATACTTAGTAATGATTAGGAGGGTTTGTGGCCTCCAGCTCTGAGAGCAGGCTGATGGAGGAGAGGAGAGAGGGAGATGGAGGAGAGGAGGGAGATGGAGGGAAGAGAGGAGGATGGGGAGGGAAGAGAGGGGGATTGCATGATTGAGGGTGTAGGGGTGGTGGAGAGGGCGGGGGTGGAAGCTTTTTCTGGAATCACAGACAAAGGTTTTATTAGAGATGGCCAGGTGTGTCATCCATTAAGGGAGTGAGTCTGATGGATGACCTGGCTGGGGGCTGCTGGCCTTGACACACAGATGTCCTGCACTTTAATAGAGCTCAGCCAGGCGTTAGGACAGACATGGGGATTAAAGCCACTGACAGACGCTTAATGTAACCAGACCGGTCCACTCTGGACACCCACTGAGCAGACAGCTAGTCTCTTTCCTGGTCTCCTCTCTCCTCCAGACAGCTAGTCTCCTTCCTGGTCTCCTCTCTCCTCCAGACAGCTAGTCTCCTTCCTGCTCTCCTCTCTCCTCCAGACAGCTAGTCTCCTTCCTGCTCTCCTCTCTCCTCCAGACAGCTAGTCTCCTTCCTGCTCTCCTCTCTCCTTCAGACAGCTAGTCTCCTTCCTGCTCTCCTCTCTCCTCCAGACAGCTAGTCTCCTTCCTGCTCTCCTCTCTCCTCCAGACAGCTAGTCTCCTTCCTGCTCTCCTCTCTCCTCTGATGACAACCTGACAGGATCCCTTCAGAGGAGCTGGAGGGTCCAGCTGAGAGATATGACTGGCCACTAGGGTGTCCTCCTGTTCAGGGTCATGCTTCTAGTCACCCTACTGGCCACAGACCGCTCCACGCTACCAAACACCGTCGGTTTGAATTCTAACTTCATCTGGGAGCCATATCGTGCCACTCAACATCAGTGGAATAAATCCTGCGTCAATGTTCCAACCAGGGGCACAGCCACGAGGGGGCCTGCGGGGGCCTAGGGCCCCTCATTTACATGTCCGCCCCCCCAGATTTCTGTTATTGCCGAAAGAGAAAAAAAACTGTCAGTCACTCTATCCAGTTTTTTCAAGGAGCCCCCTCATTTTAATATGGCACCTCTCCGAAACAGAATTCTGGACATGCTACTGGATCCAGCATCTACTCAAGATCTTCTGAAAAGCAGAATTCTACCTAAGCTAAACTCACTACGGATATGAGAAGGACGCCAACAGGAAGGAGCACCTGAACAGCAGCGTTGGTAAACAGCGACACCTAGTGGTCACAAAAGCCTACTGCAGGATGTTCCATCAGTTTGCAACAGATGTGATCAAATATATACAGAACTTTGTCTTGTTATAAGGCAAACATGCATAAATTTAGGAGAAACGGCTATAGTGTCTCTTATTGATTCATAGCTGAATGTTTCAAAAAATGGTTGTTCAAATCGTAGACAGCAGTGCCAACCTTCTGTCTGGTTGGGTAATAAAGTTGTTCTGGTTCTTGTTTGTTCTGTTCTAAGGCTGGTTCTCCATCCTGGGTCCTCAACAGCCATTCAACCAAACTAAGACAGTGAAATTGTTCTCGCTTTAACAAAACCATCTAAAATGACGTATAATGCAAATGCATAGAGGCAGAAAAATCAAATTCAATTTTTTTTATTCAACATGTTTTTCTAAGATGGCAAAGCACATCTGAAAAACACCCCCAGCCCAGTATTGCACACTCACAGCTCGACGTCATAACCAAAAGGCGTGAAAAGTGTTTAACTGTTCCTTAATGATTTGAAGAAAAAAATAGATCCTGTTTAAAAAACGAAATCTTATATTTTTGTAATAATTACACATTTTTATAAATACATTATTTTTAATCACACCATATATACATATTTGTTGGCTTCTGGTGATGTACCTCTCAAGACATTTGAACAGGGAGAACATTTCACAAAGTACGGGTCAATAACTCGTCCCCTTTCCAACGTACTGAAACACCTAGTCCAGCACATATATAACACACAGTGCTTTGACTATCATTACAAACCCTAACCATCAACCACATCCAGAATCTCAGTTTCACCATATCGTAATAAAAATTTTAATTTGTTGATATAGCTTTGGGAAACGCCCTCTTAGTTACTAGTGTTATTAATCGTGTGACGTTTACATGTAAACAGTCAACAGGTGGATTAAAGTGACCTCGCAACAGAACCCATATCCCGGAGATAAAAACAGAAACTCTTCCAGGAAGCACAACAAACCACATCATTCTGAATCATAAATAAGCCCTCACATGTTCTCTGCTGCTGTGCTCAGCAGCTTTAACAGGGTCTGTCTCGTCATACAGACACATATCCCTCCCCCGACACAGTTACAGCCCTCCAGTGTTATGAATTTATAGAATATAAATATCTGAATGGCATGAACATACAGAGTGCATATCCAGTGTTGGGTGTGAATAGCATAGCTTCGGCTCTCCTGCAGGTTCACCCACAAAACAGCAGCTTCGCAGGAGGCTGGGCGGAGACTCAGAAAGTACATTAGCATTTAGCATGTTAGCATGTAGCATGTTAGCATGTAGCATGTTAGCATGTAGCATGTTAGCATGTAACATGTTAGCATGCTAGCATGAAGCATACTAGCAGTACTGCCTCCTTACATCGTCTCCTTTGCTCTGCGTCACAGTTTTAGAAAACACAAGACATCGACCAAGTCTGCCACAGCAGTCAGTCTAGCACGACAGCCTGGCAACAAACCTTCAGTAGTTTCCTGTTCTGTAGTTAGATGTGACGTTGCTGGCTGACTGGAGCTTCTTTGGGAAACGTAGGTGTAATTAAAGTGCAGGTGGAAGTTGTGTTGTCGAATTAAAATCGACGTCAACATCAGTTAACACCTCTACCTGTCTCTCTTGTATACAGCATAACATATTCCGAGAAACAGGGAGAGAGAAAATATATTTCTGATGCTCGACGCACACACGTCAAAATGTAATGCTTTTCAGTGTCAGTCGTACCTCCTCTGTTCATCCACATCGCTGCTGAATAACAGTGTTTCATTTCAGCACAAAATGAGATGATTTTCCTGTGAAGAAGCCTTGTGTTTCTCTAGAGGTGTGGGGGCGTGCTGACAGTGTTGGTAATGGGGTGTGTGTGTAGGTGTGTGTGTTGGGTATATAGGGGTGTGTGTGTGTGTTGGGTATATAGGGGTGTGTGTGTGTGTGTGTGTTGGGTATATAGGGGTGTGTGTGTGTTGGGTATATAGGGGTGTGTGTGTGTTGGGTATATAGGGTGTGTGTGTGTGTGTGTTGGGTATATAGGGGTGTGTGTGTGTGTGTGTGTTGGGTATATAGGGGTGTGTGTGTGTTGGGTATATAGGGGTGTGTGTGTGTGTGTGTGTGTGTGTGTGTGTGTGTGTGTTGGGTATATAGGGGTGTGTGTGTGTGTGTGTGTGTGTGTGTGTGTGTGTGTGTGTGTGTGTGTGTGTGTTGGGTATATAGGGGTGTGTGTGTGTGTGTGTGTGTGTGTGTGTGTGTGTGTGTGTGTGTGTGTGTGTGTGTGTGTGTGTGTGCTACAGCACCCCTGTCAGGCAGAGCAGGAGCACCAGGTGCAGTGTCACCAGGTAGGAGAGGAACAGGTAGCGCGAGCGCCCCCGTGTCCTCAGCAGCTTGGAGCAGTACAGGCTCCGCCCTCGCAGCCAGCGTCGCCATGCCAACACCCCGCCTCGCACCTGGAACAGCAGGGGTCACGGGGTCAGGGAAGTTAATCTGCTTCTTCACTCCAGTTGAAGGAGCAGTAAGTCAGGGTCAACACACAGGGTGTGTGTGTGTGTGTGTGTGTGTGTGTGTGTGCTGACCTTGCGTGTCAGAAGAGGCTCGTTGGGATCTAGAACCAGACCCTCCCATTGGTCTTCTGTCTCCATCTGAATACTGACGTCTCTCTGGGGTGAACCAGACTCACTGGAGACACACACACACCATTACAGCGTGGATACACAACACACACACACCATTACAGCGTGGATACACAACACACACACACCATTACAGCGTGGATACACAACACAAACACACCATTACAGCGTGGATACACAACACACACACACCATTACTGCGTGGATACACAACACACACACACCATTACAGCGTGGAGACACAACACCCACCTGACTCTGTCCTCCGCCAGCCGGAGAGCTTCCTCCACAGCCGCCCTCCTGCTCCTCTCCTCAGAGACGGTCTGGTTCAGCTGGTCCACCCTCCTCTGGAGCTCACCCAGCCTGGAGCACACACACACACACACACACACACACACACACACGCAGACACACACACACCATTATACACCATACGCCAGAAGTACTGGGCCACCTGATAACTCCATATGAAGGATTCTGGAATAATAGGTTCAACAAGCAGGTGTCCACATATCACAAAAGCATTTAGTGCACATTCACACGCACGCACACTCCCTCTCTCTCTGTTTCTCTCTCACACACACACTCTCGGGTGGAGGTACCTCTCATGGAGCTGGCTGGCTGCCAGGGTGTTGATCACGTCCGCAGCACTGCTCCTCTCCTGGGGAGCCCCCGGGGCCTCCTCCACAGACAGCACCTCCTGTTGGATGGAGGACCGCTGCAGAGAAACACACACACACACCACCACAGTGAAACACACGCACACACACACACACACACCACCACAGTGAAACACACACACCACCACAGGGAAACACACACACACACACCACCACAGGGAAACACACACACCACCACAGGGAAACACACACACACACCACCACAGGGAAACACACGCACACACACACACCACCACAGTGAAACACACACACCACCACAGGGAAACACACACACACACACCACCACAGGGAAACACACACACACACACACACCACCACAGGGAAACACACACACACCACCACAGGGAAACACACACACACCACCAGATACCCCAGGTCAGCCATGAAGCTTGTTCTGTGTTTCTACTGTGAGTCTTTAAACCAGTGATGTCTATGCTTCTCACCTCGCTGTGTAGATTCTCCTTGCTGGCGGCCATTTTCTCTGACACTTCCTTCCCGCCGCTGGACAGCAGCAGGAGCTGTTCCTGCTTCTGGTGAGTCCTGACCTCCTCTCTCTTCTTCTGCAGGCTCCGCGCCTCGTCCCTCTCCGCCACCACGGCCCACATCTCTCTCTGCAGCTGCGCCTTTTCTTTAAGGACAGCATCTAGCTGCTGCTGGTGTTCCTGTTTCGTCAGAGCCGTCTCCCCCTCCAGCTCCTTGTTCTCATCCTCCAGTCTCTTCATTTGGGAGGTCAGGTGCTCTGTGCGTTTCACCAGGGCGGCGTACTGGCTGTTCACAGACTGAACAGCAGTCTCTTTCTGCTGTAGCTGTTCCGTCAGGACCTGTACCTGAGCCGCTGTGTGGAGACACTGGGACTTGAACATCTCCACCTCAGCCGTCAGAGCTGAGGTGATGCTGTGATGTGCGGCCAGGGAGTCTTCCTGTTGCTCTGAGAGGCTGAGATTGATCGTCTGGAGTCTCTGCAGCTCCTGGCGAAGGAAGAGAGACTCGTTCTTCAGCGTTTCCGAGGCGGACTCTGCAGTCTGGACCTCGGCCGTACGGTCGTCGAGGGTCCCGCGAAGACCGTAAAGTTCCTCGGCCTTCTGAGAGAGCGCTTTCCTGGCGTCCTGGTGCTCCTCCAGCAGAGCTGTGTATTTCTCCTGGAGGTTGACGAAGGCACTCTGGTTGTCTTCCACCGTCCTACTCAGTTTCTCGGACTCGGCGGAGAGTACCTGAAGTTGACTCTGCAGCTGCGCCGCCAGCTGTGTCCGCTCGGCTAACTGGGCGTTGAGGCGGGCAGATTCCTCGGCGTGTCCCTGCAGGGCGTGGAGCGCCCCCGCCTGGCTCTGCAAGGACTCCTTCAGAGACGCCGCTTCTGAGGCCTGAGAGAGAAGATTATTGTTGAGCTTTGAGATAAACTCCTGAAGGCCGGACGCTTCCCCTCTCAGACTCTCACATTCGGACTCTTTGGCTTGGAGGTTTAAATGTAAACGTTTTATTTCGATTGAGGACAATCTCTTGTGGTCCGCGATGGCTTGCTCTTTGTCTTTCAGAGAGTCCTTCAGGTGGGAGGATTCAGCCGTGAGGCTGTCGAGCGAACCCCTCAGCTGTGAGATCACGTCCTCCAGCTCTGAAACACGAGTCTTTATCAGGATGCTTCCGTCCACCACCTGTTTCAGCTGCGTGTCCCTCTCCGTCAGGTCGCCGCACATCCGGAGGTTCTCCTCCTTCAAACGAGTCAGCTCACTCTGGAGATGTTTGGTTGTTTCTACGCTGGAATGGAGCTGCACCCTGAGGCTCTCAGAGTCTGTGAGGTTCAGAGTCTCCGAGCTTCTGAGTTGTTCCTCCAGCACACTTCGCTCTTTCTCAGAGTCGCGCAACGACTCGTCTCTGTCAACGATCGTTTCCTGAAGATGACGGACTTGGGCCTGCAGCTCCGTGATGGTCTCCACCTTCTGGCCCGTCTCACCTTTGACCTCTTCTACCATGGCCTTTAACTTCTTCACTAACACCTGCTGCAGTCTTATCTTCTTGTCTTTCTGCTGTAAGGTCGACTCTAAGCCGTCTTTGTGAGTGCATGCTGCGTTGAGCTGTTCTGTTAGTTTACTAATCTGTCCGTCCCTTGTCATGTTTTCACTCCTGACGACTGAAGTTTCTTCGAGAGACTTTGAGGCCTCTGTGACAACTCTTTGAAGTTCAGAGTTTAAACTCATATTCTGCTCGTTGAGTGACTGCATCTTATCTCTAAGATCCACCACCTCCTTCTGTTTCTGGGCCACATCTTGCCTCAATCTGGCATTCTCTGAAGCGTGGGTTTCCAAAGCTGTCCTCAGATGGGTCACTTCCACCTCAAGCTTCTCTTTGTTTTCCTTCACGACACCAAGCTGACTGCCCAGTGACCTCACAGTCTCGTTCCTCTGATCGAGCTCATCCTTGGAATTCTGATATTCTCCTGTCGTGCGTTTCAGAGTCTCCTCTTTCTCCTCCAGACGACGACTGAGTTCCAGCCGTTCTCCCCTGAGAGCGTCTGCCTCCACCTGCAGCTTGGACAAGCCGTCTCTCTGCAGCTCAGCTTCCTGCCGTAAGGAGCCGCACTCCTCGGCTGACTGCAGCAGCGCGGCGCTCTTCTCCAGAAGGCCGGCCTTCAAGGCAGCGCCCTGTTCCTGCAGCAGAGACAACGTTTCCTGCAGCTGAGACAGTTGTTCCCGCTGGATGTTTATTTGCGAGCTTTGTTCTGTCAACGCTTGTTGCTTCTCCTGTATGTGGTTGTGTAGTTGATGGATTTGTGAGTTCAGACTGTCGATATTCTCCTGTAGGCGAGCTGCTGTCTCGTCCTTCTCTCTGACAGCTCTGGAGAGTTCGCTACATTCCTGTGTCTTCTCCCGCAAACTCTCTGATAACAAATGTTTAGTTTGTTCCAGAACTTTATTCAGTTCTTTGTTGAGTGACTTCATCTTATCTCTAAGATCCACCACCTCCTTCTGTTTCTGGGCCACATCTTGCCTCAATCTGGCATTCTCTGAAGCGTGGGTTTCCAAAGCTGTCCTCAGATGGGTCACTTCCACCTCAAGCTTCTCTTTGTTTTCCTTCACGACACCAAGCTGACTGCCCAGTGACCTCACAGTCTCGTTCCTCTGATCGAGCTCATCCTTGGAATTCTGATATTCTCCTGTCGTGCGTTTCAGAGTCTCCTCTTTCTCCTCCAGACGACGACTGAGTTCCAGCCGTTCTCCCCTGAGAGCGTCTGCCTCCACCTGCAGCTTGGACAAGCCGTCTCTCTGCAGCTCAGATTCCTGCCGTAAGGAGCCGCACTCCTCGGCTGACTGCAGCAGCGCGGCGCTCTTCTCCAGAAGGCCGGCCTTCAAGGCAGCGCCCTGTTCCTGCAGCAGAGACAACGTTTCCTGCAGCTGAGACAGTTGTTCCCGCTGGATGTTTATTTGCGAGCTTTGTTCTGTCAACGCTTGTTGCTTCTCCTGTATGTGGTTGTGTAGTTGATGGATTTGTGAGTTCAGACTGTCGATATTCTCCTGTAGGCGAGCTGCTGTCTCGTCCTTCTCTCTGACAGCTCTGGAGAGTTCGCTACATTCCTGTGTCTTCTCCCGCAAACTCTCTGATAACAAATGTTTAGTTTGTTCCAGAACTTTATTCAGTTCTTCGTTGAGTGACTTCATCTTATCTCTAAGATCCACCACCTCCTTCTGTTTCTGGACCACCTCTTGCCTCAATCTGGCATTCTCTGAAGCGTGGGTTTCCAAAGCTGTCCTCAGATGGGTCACTTCCACCTCAAGCTTCTCTTTGTTTTCCTTCACGACACCAAGCTGACTGCCCAGTGACCTCACAGTCTCGTTCCTCTGATCGAGCTCATCCTTGGAATTCTGATATTCTCCTGTCGTGCGTTTCAGAGTCTCCTCTTTCTCCTCCAGACGACGACTGAGTTCCAGCCGTTCTCCCCTGAGAGCGTCTGCCTCCACCTGCAGCTTGGACAAGCCGTCTCTCTGCAGCTCAGATTCCTGCCGTAAGGAGCCGCACTCCTCGGCTGACTGCAGCAGCGCGGCGCTCTTCTCCAGAAGGCCGGCCTTCAAGGCAGCGCCCTGTTCCTGCAGCAGAGACAACGTTTCCTGCAGCTGAGACAGTTGTTCCCGCTGGATGTTTATTTGCGAGCTTTGTTCTGTCAACGCTTGTTGCTTCTCCTGTATGTGGTTGTGTAGTTGATGGATTTGTGAGTTCAGACTGTCGATATTCTCCTGTAGGCGAGCTGCTGTCTCGTCCTTCTCTCTGACAGCTCTGGAGAGTTCGCTACATTCCTGTGTCTTCTCCCGCAAACTCTCTGATAACGAATGTTTATTTTGTTCCAGAACTTTCTTCAGTTCTTCAGTTGCTACTCTGAGGTCCTCCTTCTCTTTCAGTAAACCGTCCATGATTTTGTGGTTTTCGGCGTGTTGCATTTTGAGGCTGGAAATCTTCTCTTGCAGAGAACTATTGTCTGTGTTGAGTTTGGTAATGAATTTCTCCTTCGTAGCGACTTCCTGTTGCAGTTTCTGATTCTGCTCAGTCAGGTTGTTGAGCTGCAAACCCATAACTGAACTCTGCTCAAGGGTCACGGTGACCTTGCTATCGAGTTCAGAAGCTACCTGTTTCTGTTGAGAAAGCTCCTTCTCTCTGATGTCGTAGTCAGCGTGGAGACGCTGGTTCTCCTCAGTCAGGGCCTGGATGTGGCTTTGGAGGCTCACCACTGCAGCCTGCCTCTGTTCCACTTCCTGCCTCAACTTGATGTTATCGGCAGCCTCGTTCTCTAGAGTTGTGAGTTGACATCTAAGGTGCAACACAGTCTTCTCCTTTTCGTCCACATTGTCGCGGAGTTGTTGAAGTTGGGTGTTCAGGCTGTCAGCCTGTTCCTGCAGATCTGTGGCTTCCGCTTCAGAGGCACTGAGCGTCGTCCTAATATTTGTACATTCATTTGTTTTCTCCTGAAGCATCTCGGAGAAGGATTGTTTGTTTTGTTCGAGGACCTCGTTCAGTTTGTGAACTCTAACACTAAGGTCCTCTTTGTCTTTTTGTAGCCCTTGGATAATTTCATTACTTCCTGACTTCTGTAATTCAAATACAGATATGTGACCTTGCAGGTCACTCTTCTCATTTAACAGTTCTGAATTGGATTTTGTCATTTCAGCTAGTTCTGTTTGCAGACTCAAATTATTCTCAGTAAAGCTGTTAACTTGAGTTTTCAGTTGTGCATTCTGGTCAACAGCACTTTTAAGTTTTTTACTTAACCCGTCCACATGTTTCTTTTGGGACTTTAGTTTCTCGGTAGTTCCTCTAACATCAGTTTGCAGTTGCTTATTTTCAGTCTCCGTGCTTTTCAACAGCTCCTCCAGTTTAGAGACGTTTTCAGACTTCTCCTCCAGCTGTTTGGACAAAGTCTGTAATTCTAGGTTGAGCTTATCCAACTCCGCCAGAAGCTTGTTTCGCTCCTCCTTGAAGGACTTCATCTCGTCCTCGTACGTCTGCTCCTTGTCTAGCAGCTGGTGTTTGAGTTCTTCACTGGAGACGTCACTTTCCCTCAGCTGGGAGATAAGACTGTTGGACTCCTGCAGTTTCTGCGAGGCTGTCGTCACCTGATCTTTCAGCGACATCATCTGAGCTTCGCACTCTGAGAGATGATTAGAATGAAGAACATTCTGCTTCTGGATGTCCCTGCGGAGGTCCTGTACGGTCCGCTTGTCCTCCTGGATCTGCTTGGTCAGCTCCTGGACATCCCCCTCCCTCTCCTCCCTCTCCTCACGGAGCCGGCTCAGCTCCTCCTGGCTCTCCTGCAGCTGTCCTGCCAGCTGCACCATCCTGGCGTTCAGCGAGCGCTGGTCTGAGTCCTGAGAGTCCCGGAGGATCTGCGTCTCTCTCTCTGCTTTGGTCAGAGAACCTTCCGAGAGAACCAGCTGTTCCTCTTTGAGCTTGATCTCCCGGGTGAGTTTGGAGATCTGCTCCCCGTGTTCTGCCATGCTGCCCTGGAGGGCGGCGATGTCCCTGTCCCGCTCCTGGAGGACGTCCTTCAGGAGGTCCATCTCCCGCTCGCAGGTCTGCAGGTCGTGGATCAGCTGAGCTCGCTCCTCCAGGTGGGCCGTGTTGATCTTGTCCAGCTCGTCTGTCGCCTGATCCAAGTCGCTCTGCAGAGTTTCTATAGTCGCCTCCTGCTTCTGAGTCTGTTGGTCGAGAAACACATTTAACATTCGGACTAGTCCGTGAAAGATAAACGATCACAAGCGACTACAAACAAGATCATTTGCAGATCATATCAGTAGATTTGTTTAAACTAAATCTTACCTTCTCTTTGAGCTCACTGAGTTTCTGGGACAGGTCAGCCTCTGAGGTCTTCAGCTCTGAACACTGTTTTTCAAAGGACTTGCAATCCTCTGAAACCTTGATGAGCTGAGAAAAGATTATATTATTATTTGTATCCATTATAAACTAACAATTTGAAAACTTTCTCAGACCGAATGTAAAGACATGAGGACTAGATGCTCCAGTCTTACGCTCTGCTGTGCTTGCTGCAGCTTGTCAGACAGGTCTCTGTGCTGAGCGTCTTTGCTCTTGATGGAGTCCCTGAGCTCGTCCAGCAGCTCCTGTGTGTCGGCTGTCTGGGCCAGGCGGGCATCCTTCTCCAGCAGGGAGCTCTCCAGGCATTCCTGGGTCTCACTCAGCCTGGAACACAACCAGGCCAGGGTCACTCAAGTACCAGGCCAGGGTCACTCAAGTACCAGGCCAGGGTCACTCAAGGACCAGGCCAGGGTCACTCAAGGACCAGGCCAGGGTCACTCAAGGACCAGGCCAGGGTCACTCAAGTACCAGGCCAGGGTCACTCAAGTACCAGGCCAGGGTCACTCAAGGACCAGGCCAGGGTCACTCAAGGACCAGGCCAGGGTCACTCAAGGACCAGGCCAGGGTCACTCAAGTACCAGGCCAGGGTCACTCAAGGACCAGGCCAGGGTCACTCAAGGACCAGGCCAGGGTCACTCAAGGACCAGGCCAGGGTCACTCAAGTACCAGGCCAGGGTCACTCAAGTACCAGGCCAGGGTCACTCAAGGACCAGGCCAGGGTCACTCAAGGACCAGGCCAGGGTCACTCAAGGACCAGGCCAGGGTCTAGACCATTTCAACTGGTGGGCAAGCTGGGGCCAGTTGTACTGTTAGAGGGGCCAGTTACATTAAACGTTTTTGTTGTCATATAGTTTTCTTCACTGGATTGCAGTCATTAACAGGCAAAATAACATGTTTTTAATCATTCAGACTCTAGTGTAGGGCTACCCTTTGAGCTGCTCATTCAGGCTGGCGACCAGGAGCTGGTGTTTCTCTGCGTCTCTGCCCTGCTGACTCCGCAGGCTGGACAGCTGGGTCTGCAGTCTGGCAGAGTCATTCTGTTCAGGGAGACAGACTGAAGAATGAGTCACCGAGTCCCTTAAACAAGCAATCAGCATCAACAGCTGTCCTACATCTACAGCACACCATAAACAGGAGAAAACTCTCAATTTATTTCTCTGCTATTTATGACAGTGATATTACTCTAACATGAAAATATTTTACCTGCTCGTTTTAAGATTACTGACTACATTACCCATGACAGTGATTTTATACATATTATACACCAAGTGAATTTATGAGAAAAACACTTAATGTGTTAAATCTCTTATCACTGCTGATGAAGCCGTAAACACAACACAGTGGGTTAAAACAAGCACACCAAACAGATTAGTCTTCACCATAAGGTGCATTCTGACACACACCCCTGAGACCCAAAATCGCTGCTTTCTAGCACACAGACAAACCTGAGAGAGCCAAAAAGGCAGACTTTCTTCATTTACATCAAAGGTCACCTGTATTAGAGGGGCTTGTGTTACAGTCCTAGTATTCATAAGAAAACATGCAGTAAACCAAATATATAAAACAGCCAGAGGTTGTATTCTGAGTACATAACATTGATGCATTTTGATCTTAGGCAGAACAAGACAAGATATTTTAATGCGCAACATTTTAGGTCTCTCCAAGGGTTTCTCAGCAACAAGTTACCCAGATGTGAGTGTACCAGAGTGGAGGAATTTAAAAAGCCTTGGAAAAGCATTCAGAACCAGAAAAAAATGGTTGGATAGGTTGAAAAAATATTCTTGGAAAAAAAGGTTTCCCCCCTGCTTTTCACAACGTATGCTTCATGTTTTGGCTACCCACAATGTTTTGGGGGCTATCTCGTTTTTTATGATCATTGACCTATGCACCCCCCCTCCTCAGCAGGCTCCGCCCCCCCCAGCAGGCTCCGCCCCCCCCAGCAGGCTCCGCCGCCCCCAGCAGGCTCCGCCCCCCCCCCAGCAGGCTCCGCCCCCCAGCAGCAGGGTTACCTGCAGGGTCTCGATGCGTGTCTGCATCTGCAGCCTGTCCTCCAGCTCCCCGCAGCGCTCCTCCAGGAGAACCATCTGCTCCTGCAGCTGGTTCCTCTCCTGCTCCAGGTCCTCCACCACCGAGCGCAGGCCTTCTGCAGGGAGCAGGGGGGTGTGGGGTGTGTGTGTGTAGGTGTGTGTAAGGGTGGGTGTGTGTGTGGGTGGGTGTATGTGTGTATGTGTGGGGGTCAGATGGTAAGTTGGTACAGAGGGAAAAATGTATTCAGGTGTAAATTCAGAAGTCATGTATCCACCACCTCGTATTATACATAAGGATGGAGAACTGTGTAGCAAGAACGTTCTCCAACATAGACATCAATATGCTTCATGCTTGAACGTGAGATGGAATCTCATAAAAGACACACTGACCACACCACATTCACAGATCTGAACTTTTAAGAGTCCAGAGTACTCAAGACGAATACTAGCCAGTCCAACCAGCATGCACAGAGATCGAACAAAAAAATTATCTGGATAACAAACCAACTCTCAATATGGCGTGTTGAAATGTTCAGGCTGAATGTTGAACGTGATACGACTGAAAAAACAACCACACTGATCCCATGACAACGACGGAATGTTAGATGACAAAAGGCGGCAAAAACAAACCGAATGGCAAAACCACACCCCCAAAACATGATGAGTGGGGTTCGGGCGGAGGTAGCGACCGAAAGGTTTTGGCGTGCATGCTAGCGTAGATCGTGTCGCGGGTGTCACACCTGTGTTGGGGGAAGTGTACTGGGGCCACCAACCTCCCATGTTCTCCCCCTCCATCGGGGTGCTGCTCTCGGACTGGTCTGGGAAACCATGGCGACCGTCAAACTCAAACTCTTCCTGAAGGGAGACACACACACCATCCCCCATTACGACACTGTCTCCATGACGACACTGTACTACAGTCCTTCATACTTGTAGATTTAGACTTATATAATATATTATTATAATATAATTCAACATTGATAATCCTCTGATGATGACACTATATTACAATAAACTGAGAGGGTTTCTGAGGACCACCGCAGCTTGGGGAAAGAATTACAATTATTATAAAAAGCCCATAATGTTCAAATATTTGGGGAAAGGCCAGGGTTTTCATGTGGTTTACTTACATTTTCACTTTACTAAAGGACAAACACAACAGACATTACCGTAGCCATCTTAAAAAAAGATTACAAAATAAATAATGAATGAAGATTGCATAGATTAAAAAGTATATGGGATGTCATAAAAGCTCCTGTAGGTATAATCTGTAGGTTTCCCAAAATGTCTGTCTATAGAGTGTATGATATGTATATATAGTGTATATACATGTGTATATTTACAGTACGTTTGCTGCCCCCTACCTCCAGGCTGCGCTGGTCCGGGCCCCCCGGCCTCCTGCCTCTGCCCACCTCGAGGGCTCGTGCCTGGGCCAACTCCCCCTCCATCCCCTGCTGCTGGCCTGCCAGCACTGGATCAGAGCAGCCAGGAAAGAACCAGTCATCCTCAATCAGTTTTGTGCCACAGGGAGGAGGGGGGGGGGGTACATGTAGATGTGTTCAGGTGAACAGGGGTGAAACTAGATGTGGAATAGTGATGTGAGGAGGCAAGGATGAGTCACAGGAGGGAGGGATGAGGATGAGAGATGGAGGGAGGAGAGGTGGGATAGAGGGATGTCTGGAGAGAGAGAGAGGATGGACCAGAGAGGAAGAGCACTCGCTCCGTCACTACCAAACAACCTCCACCCCCCATGGGAAAGACAACACGTCACAGTACGACTCAACAGCAGGTCAGAAGAGAGAATGGGAGAGAGCTAACAGGACCGGGCGCTAACAGGACCGGGCGCTAACAGGACCGGGCGCTAACAGGACCGGGCGCTAACAGGACCGGGCGCTAACAGGACCGGGCGCTAACAGGACCGGGCGCTAACAGGACCGGGCGCTAACAGGACCGGGCGCTAACAGGACCGGGCGCTAACAGGACCGGGCGCTAACAGGACCGGGCGCTAACAGGACCGGGCGCTAACAGGACCGGGCGCTAACAGGACCGGGCGCTCTGCGAGTCTTCCTGTACGGTGGCAGCATGTGGGCAGCGTCCTGGTCGCAGGCACAGACAGGAAGAAGAGGCTAGACAGGAAGAAGAGGCTAGACAGGAAGAACAGGAGGCCGAGACATGAGAGGTGCCGTTTCTAGGATACGATGAAAGCTTCGGGAAAATCATGATTCAGAGTCTGACGGATGAAGGGCTCTGGACATAGGTCTCCCAGACTTGGCCCAGTGAATCTAGAAACACCAGGAACCAGCATATCTAGAAACACCCTAGACCAGTGTATCTCAAAACACCAGCATTGGTTCAGCAGACGAGGTAATGCGGGCGAGAGAAAGGGCCTACTGCAGGACGACTGAACTTACTGCAGGGCATGAATTAAAAAGGTCAAATAGCAGAAAACGCATTCCCATCTGTTTTGTGGTGTCAGGGGGGGGGGGGGGGGGGGGCAAGCACAAGGGGGAGGGAGGGGGACAGACATGGTGCGCAGGGGTCAATGTATGAGAGACCAGGACAATGGCATGGTGCAGATACTATTTGGATTGACAAATTACTGATTACAATACAAAAACGTTCAACGGTGACATAAAAAAGGACAGCTCCTAAATGTAAGACTTTGGCTCAAAGATTCTCTGATCTACTGAAGATGATGTAGATCTCTCATACATTGACCAGTGATAGGAATCTTGAATTTTAAAAGTATGCAAAACTAGGAGGTAAAATATTCAAACAGACTTGACTGTTTGGACCAATCAGACCACGTTGTGAGGAGTTAGTGGAACCGTAGGAATGTTTAGTTTGGTTTTCGCCACACAGAGACAGACACACACCACTATGTAGACAAGTATTTTACAAGGTAGCACCAGATTGTGTTAGACTTCATCCCTGGTTAAACCCCACACTGAGCTAAGCACATGAAGATTCCCAGTGTTAATATCCACCAAGTTATCCTGCCTCCACAGAAACTGTGTTACTGTATGTTCTCCTCTGTTCCCCCAAAGGATCCTGTTCCACTACAATAACCCACAGAAAGGTAGGGAGGACAAAAGAGAGGGAAAGAGGGAGGGAAAGAGGGAGGGAAACTAAGGAAGCAAACAGAAGATGGAAACAGAGAGGTGTGGTGCGCAGGCGGAGTCTGTACTGCCAGGGGCTCGCCCTGGTGGAAGCTAGGGCCCAGGGGAGCAGCGGGCAGTACAGGAAGGACCGCCTGTGGAGGGGAGAGGCCTGCATGCACAAAACTGATGGGAAACTCATTCTCATTGGCTGCCACTGTCCCAGGAGCAGGGGGGGGGAGGGGCCAGAGCACAACCGATGCTCGTGAGGAGAGGTGGAGGGAAAAACAAAAAGATACTTCATAAGAAAGGCTGCTGGGAGGGCAGTGTTTTTAGATATTGTTGAACATTTTTCTTTTGATAAAACAAATGCTTAAAGGCATTTCAACAAAGTTCTGTGTTGGAGTTGGTATTACCGTAAATACTGACACCAAGATTTGAATGCAAATGTATAAGTTCCAAATATCGGTTATCGGTCTCCTTGATTATTAATAATTGGTATCATATCGGCCCTGAACAAATCATATCGGTGGACCCCTTTTCCATTCTCCAGTGCAACACCAACCCTCCAGCAGTACACCACAGGGCTGGAGGTGCTCTTACCCTCTCTGTCCTCCTCCATGTTGGCCATGCGCAGCCCCAGAGGGGTCTTGTCCTCGCGGCCCCGGGACCTCATGGCCCCGCCCTCAGACAGCATCTCCTGCCACTCCAGCAGCTGGCCGTCCTCAGCGCTGCCTGACTCACTGGCCTGCAGCACAGCAACCACACACTCACTGGCCTGCACCACGGCAACCACACACTCACTGGCCTGCACCACGGCAACCACACACTCACTGGCCTGCACCACGGCAACCACACACTCACTGGCCTGCACCACGGCAACCACACACTCACTGGCCTGCACCACAGCAACCACACACTCACTGGCCTGCACCACGGCAACCACACACTCACTGGCCTGCACCACGGCAACCACACACTCACGTATTTATTTAATAATATTGTAAAAAATGGGCTGAGGGGTGAGAGGAGAGGGGTAAAAGCTGACCTGAGAGGCGGCCCTCTTGGTGACCTGCTCCAGGTCAGACTGCATCTTCCTCTGCTGTTCCTCGTACAATATCAGCTTTGCCTGCAACACGTCTGCCAGCACACGGTACACACCAAGATCATACATGTATACAATACACACCAAGATCATACATGTATACAATACACACCAGGATCATATACTCCCATATACACACCAAGATCATACACTGTCTCTCACACCATGATTGTACTAGAGGAAGAGGTGGTTACCGTTCTGGGCCTTGACCTGGTCGTACTGCTCCAGCCTCCAGCTGTTCTCCTCCCGCTCCTCTTCCAGCTCAGTCACGTGCCTGCGCAGGGCCGAGAGGTCCGGGCCCGCACCCCCACCCTGGAGGACACACAGGACGCACCCAGCTCAGCTCACTGGATGAGGGACGACGTAGTGTTATGAGCTGTGATATCTGGGCACTCACCTGGCCCTTCCTTAGCTCCTCCTCCAGCTGTCTGATACGAGACTTAGACCACGCCTTCATCTTCAGGAACTTGGCTTCTGATTTACTGGCTTCCTCCGTTTTCAACTTGGCTTGTGCTGTAGAAGACAGAGATGTGAGAATGTGAGTGTGTTGGGGGAGGGGGGGGGGGGGCAGGTGGGGGGGTGGGGGGTGCAGGTAGCTAGTGAGTTGACTGGAAACAGGATCACATCACCCCCCCCCTCCCCCGGGTGTCGCTGCCTACCCTCCAGCTCTGCTACCCTGCAGGCCGCATCCCCCCCCACTCCCCCCAGTGGGGGGGCTGGCGTTGACGTTGTCATGGCGGCTGTCTGCTCCGCCCCGGCCAGCTCGGCCCGGTGCTCCGCCTCCAGGCTCCGCAGCTGGGCCTCGTGGCTCTGCATGCGGTCCCTCAGCTCCGCCTCGTGGCTCTGCATGCGGTCCTTCAGCTGGGCACGCATCACATGCTTCTCAGCTTCCATCTGGGAGCGCAGGTTCTCACGCTCCACCTGCAGACGCCGAGCATGCTCAGACAGGTCCTGCAGGAGGAGGAGGAGGAGGAGGAGAGAGGAGGAGAGGTGAAGGAGAGAGGTGGAGAGAAGAGAGGAGGAGAGAGGTGGAGAGAAGAGGAGGAGGAGAGAGGTGGAGGAGAGGAGAGAGGTGGAGGGAAGAGCAGTAGGAAGGATTGAAGTAGGGGAGATTTTAGAGAGGTTTTTGTCTGCCAAACATACTCCTTGTTGAAGACTAAAGTTGAAATGAATACAGAACATGTTCAACGTGCTTTTAAGCCTCTACATGTAGCTTCTGCAGTAAAGACAGGAAGCAGATCTAGTTGTAGTTCCCAGACAGAAAACAGATCAAGATGTAGAGAGGAGGAGCACCTGTATCTGCTGGTCTCTCCCGTCCAGTTCCTCCTGCAGGACGGAGATCACCTGGTTCTTCCCTTGGAGAACCTCCTCCTTCTCATGCAGCTTCTGCTTCAGGGCCTTGAGGAGCTGGAGGAGACAGGCCTGTTTAACTCCGGGGCCAGTACTGGAATTCTGCTACCGTTAGACCAGTTCACTCATAACATGCCAGTGTCAACATACAGTGACTGACATTCAGAGGGTTGTCCACTTTTTCAATTAAACAATAAAATTATTAAAGAAAGTATTAAACACTTTTTTTAATAAATGTAAGATTGTTATGAACATTTTTTACTTAGACATCTATAATGCAAAGACACCGTGTGCTGCTGTGTCCTGTCACAATAAGCCCACAGTTTGTAAAGCCCTCAGAGGTTAGGGTTACCTGCTCCAGGTCAGAGCTTGCATCTTGTTTAGCCACCATCTTGAACAGTTCCTGTTCATGCTTCTGGTTCACCTCAGCCAGAACACTGTCTTTCTGCTGGATGATGTCCTTAAACGTCTGGATCTGGGGGAGAGACACACAGACAGCTTTCACAACAGGGCAGCTGCATGGTAGTTACTGTAACTTGCATGTAAAGTGGGTCCAGAAGCTGCTTCAGTAGAGGACGTACGTTCTGCTTGTACATGTTCTCCTTCTCCTCGTGCTGGGTTCTCTCAGAGAGCAGTAGGTTCTTCAGGCTGTGGTTCTGCTCCTCCAGCAGGCTGCAGCGCTCCTCTCCCTCCCCCACCCTCCTGGTCAGGTTCTGCACCTGCAGATCCAGCAGGGCAGCGCCCTCCTCTGGACACACCAGCTGCCAACGCCACAGAGTTTACGTGACCAAACATGCAGTGACTGTCTTCTGGGCAGTGAACCCCTCCAGGAGGAACAGCAGTCATTAGTGCAGAAGAAGAGTTTAGGATGAAGAGAGGCTGCGTTAGCATCATCCCCCTCACAACGCTGTTAGATAACAGACAAGGAGACCTGAGATGTCCAGTTATATCAGGGGTCTCCAAGCCTGTTCCCGGAGGGCTACATTCTGGTTTTCACTACAACACAAATCTACCACACCTGCTTCTTATAACTAGTTGGTTGATGTGTTGAATCAGGTTAATTACAACTGGGGTCAGAGCAAAACAGCCTTCCTGGTATCCTTCCAGGAACAGGGTTGGAGACCCCTGAGTTAGACACACGTTACCCCACCCATAAACACACAAGCGTGGTCGTGGTGGTTTCTCCTAGGTGGTCTGAAGGCAGGTGTGTGTACCTGCTCTCCGGGCGTCAGCGCCGGGGCGGCGGGCGCGGGCCCTGCCAGGGCAGCGGGCGCGGGCCCTGCCAGGGCGGCGGGCGCGGGCCCTGCCAGGGCGGTCTGCAGGTGGATGATGTAGGCCTCCTTCTCCAGCAGGCGGCGCTCTCGGTCCTGCAGCATGGCGTCCATGTGCTCCCCTCGCTGTCTCCCAGACGCCAGCGCCTGCGTCTGGGAGACAGCGGACAATAAAGTCGCTATTGGCTCTCTGAAAACACTGGACATCTTTTCAACCATTCAATTGTTTTTTTGTCGTTGTTTTTTTTCAAAAATATTTGTTTAACTTTCTGAACTTTTTCTTTTGAAACTTGTTTTCGAAAATATCTTTGTAACGTTTTATTTTTACTTTTTTTTACTTTTTTCAACAAACAAAAAATCAGGCCTTTTTGAAAAACTATATCAAATATATATATTATATTTTTAAAACCTTTCGAAACTTTTTCCACACACAACACAACGCAATATATGTCATATGTGCTGACACTAGCACATATGACATAGCAACTTTAGACATCAGGAAGTGTCATACCTTGGCCTCCAATTCCTCATCTTTTTTGGAAAGTTGGTGCTCCAACTCCTCCACCCTCTTCCTGAAGAGAAGGACCTTCCCCCTGCTCGCCTGATCGCCCGCCTCACCTCCACCCTGCAGGGGTCACAGTCACAACGTTAACCCTAACCCTGCAGGGGGTCACACAGTCACAACAAGTGTGTATGTGTGTGTGTGTGTGTGGTCTCACCTTCCTAGAGTGGGCAGACGAGCCCTGGTCCAGGTTCTCCTTCCTCAGGTCCTCCAGCTGGGCGCTGAGGGACGTGACCTTGGCCTTGTGCTGCAGGCGCATCTTGGAGAGCTTGGCATCGCTCGCCTGGAGGACACACGATCATCATTTACATTTAGTCATTTAGCAGACGCTCTTATCCAGAGCGACTTACAGTAAGTACAGGGACATTCCCCCCGAGGCAAGTAGGGTGAAGTGCCTTGCCCAAGGACACAACGTCATTTTGGCACAGCCGGGAATCGAACCAACAACCTTCTGATTAATAGCCCGACTCCCTAACCGCTCAGCCACCTGACCCCCTTGTGCCCTTCTGTGTGAACGCGTGTGAGCAGAGACGAGGTTAAGCTCTTCTCCTTCTCTCTGCAGCCTCACCTTCAGCTGCTGGTCTCTGGTCTGCAGGGCGGCCTCCTTCTCTCTGATCAGCGCCTTCAGCTGGGAGACCAGCTGCTCCGTCTGACTGAGCCGCTCCTGGAGCTCTGCTGGGTCTGGCTGCCGGCCAGGCCCCTCTGCTGCCCCCGGGGGAGACCCTGGGGCCTGGGGGGAGAGAAGGGTCATGGCTCTGGGTCCCTCGCTAAATCTAGTCCAGTTTAAAAGTGAATTGAAAGAGAATCGACCCTGTAACACGTCTTAGTTCACCCCGTCTGTGTACTCACTGCCAGGTCAGGACCGCCCTCATCATTGGAGAACCACTTCAGCATGGTTTCAGCTTATATCTGGAAGCAGATAGAGACATTAAGGAATTCAACAATGTCCAGCTGTTGTACTGGCATGGGGCCTCTGACCGTGGTGCCAACTGCAGACCAGCGTGAGACAGCTTAGTCTGCTTGAGATGCTCAAAAAAGAAGGTCTGTTTAAGGAGCAGGTGTCCACATACTTTTTGACATGACCATTGACCACCAAAATAGTGTTAAAAGAAGACATCTAATATTTCTATATGAAGCATTTGTGAATTGCTTTGGATGAAAGTGTCTATGTATACAATAAATGTATCGTAACATAGCGTAATTGGTGTGCTAGTTTAAAACATGTTTTTAAACTTTCTCTCAGACCATCAATGCACTCTGAACAACACGGGTCATCAGTTGCCAGAAGTATGTTGACAAGCTAGCTGACTAACCTACTAGCAATGAACAGCTCGCTCAGCAATACAAGAGGCCTTAGTCTAATCCTCGAGTCCTTAATTATCATGGAGGACGTCACATGGTTTTGACATTCTGCAGTTTGAAAGACTATTTGACATACCAGCAAGTTAACTGTGTGCACAAATGCTGTTTAGGCTGCCTTTCAGAAAACAATCTCACGTAACAAATGGCCGAAAAAGTGCACAGCATGACCTGTTACAGTACAGGTACCGAAAGATCCTCTCTGCTTGCTCATTTACACCCAAACTTAATTAACAGTTCATCAAAACCCTTCAGTTGTGAAATCAATAAGCTACTGACTCAAATAGAGCAGATCCGGTCTGGTACCTTTAACCAGCCTCATCATATGGTGAACTGAATGTCGCCGTCCTTTTAAAATTGCTAATGCTACCTGGCTAACTAGCCCATTGGCTATGTAAGCTAGCTGCGCCATTAGCCCTCTGGTTTACAATCGTAATGCTAGTTAAGTAGCTGGTGAACTTTAATCAGCTAGTTGGTAAGAAGGCTGTTTTAATATACTAGCCAAGTTTCGTATACAGTATCCGTCATTGTAGCTGACCATGATTAACTCAGACCCGGACGGCGAGGTGGCTAGCTACAAGCTAGCGGTACAGACACCTCGAAACTCAGGCAGAAGCTGTTTGCTTGCGCTAGTAAAACTACTTTGCATGATCCTACCTGATTTACCCCTTCATAAGGACGAAAGTTGATACAGCTCACAAGGAAACCTTGAGAAAAGCTTATTATGGCGATTTATGTACAGCGTTATTCTCATGTGACACAGTTGAGTTGAACTAGGCGAGGACACTGTCAACACAGACCAATGAACACCACTTGCGCATGCGTGTACTGACGACTGGCCTTAAACTGTGTTCACACCAGTTTTAGCGAATTATTCGCGCGAATGAAGCGAATTTTTAGCTTCGCGTTCATTTGTGTTTATTCGTGCCAATCGCTAGGAACCAACCGTTTTTTTTTCGTCGGCAACCATGTCCGAAATGGCAAATGTAAACAAATACGAAAACGTCAGTGACATCTCAACATTGATAAACTTTCGTGACACGTATAGTTGAGTGTTTCTCAGACCTGGTCCTCAGGGACCCCCTGCCCTGCATGTTTTAGATGTTTCCCTCTTCCAACACACCTGATACAAACGAATTGGTCGTTATAAGGTTTCTGCAGAGCTTGATGACGACCCGTTCGTTTGAATCGTTGGAGAGTGAAACATAAACTCTTCAAGCTACAGGAACTTTAGGGTGACCATGTTAAGACTTAACTAAGGATCAGTAATAAATGACCCCCCTTTTATCCAAATACAGTAGGCCTGTGGTAAGAAGATCAAATAAGGTAAATTCATGGACATAATACATGGTATTTATTGGCAATACAAACATACATAATATTGATAATAATAAAGCAAAAACAATAGTACAAAGTCAAAGCATTAAATTCATGTATAAACAGAGAAATGTATCTAATGCATGGAGATTGCAGAGGAAAAACAAACTGAAATCGTCCCACTAACCCTCACTCACCAGAATGGATGGGTTAGGCTACATCATTCAGTAAAATACTTGGATGTGTTTACATCTATTGATGAAGCAAAAGCTTTTGCCCAAAGCAACAAACTGTACAAAAGTGAATATTTGGTGCATCAGATCATCCACAACTAGAAGCGCACAGCTGAGACTGTGTTTATGTGGTCCACAAACTTCAACAACTTCAGAAGAATAAGCCAAAGCAATGTCACTTTACAATAACCGATTCGGAGTTTCGACTCAGCTCCTTCTCTTTATTTACCAGTCAATCTACTGAGGTGAATGAGGTGCAACATCTGGCGTCATGGTGCCACTGCAATAACCTGGTCTTGAACATCAAGAAGACCAAGGAGATCATTGTAGATTTCCGCAAATGCGGACAAAATAACCATCAGACACTCTCTATTGGCACAGAGGAGGTAGAGTGCACTCTCCCCACCCGCTGTCTGGGGAGAGTGCACAACATCCTGCGGGACCGTCACCACCCAGCTCACCATCTGTTCCACCTGCTGCCCTCAGGTAGAAGGTACAGGTCCATATAGGCCAGAACATCCAGACTGACCAACAGTCTGTACCCACAGGCTGTGAGGCTTCTGAACAGTGCCCCCCCCCCTTTCTGCCTCCCTCTCATGGACAGTAACCACACCGACCAATGACAATAACAATGAACTGGACTTTGCATTGTTGCACAAATAACAAAATACTCCACATATCTTGACTGTTCAGCCCTTGTTATGTTTCTGTTAGGTTGTCCATGTTGTTAAAAGCCCTTCACGATGCTGCTAATACTGAATATTGTTATTGTTACTGTTACGTGTATTGATTGTGCTAAGGTTTACACAGGGGTTATTTATGGGAAGTTTATTTGAGGGATATTGCACTTTGTATTGCACTTTTTATGTCAAACTATGCAGTGTTTGAATGCTCTAAACAGAATTTCTATGACAAATAAATATATATTGATTGATATTGATATTGATCAGAATACTTTAGAAAGGCACTGTGTGCAGCGAGGCCTTGAGCGAGGTGCTGGGGTCAGAGGTCAGAAGAAGGCCTGGGGTCAGAGGTCAGAAGAAGGCGCTCTTCCTCCTCTGCTCCAGTACCCAGCCGTACGGGTTCATGTCCAGCTTCAGCATGTTCAGGATCCAGGGTTCCTGCTGTGCGCCCGCTATGAACTCCTCCAGAGTTATGTGACCTGAAACCCACAGGAGAACCGTGTTAGAACCGTAGCTGAAACCAAATCCTTCTGTCTGTCCGAAAAAGTCGTAGATGTGATCATGAGGAATTGATGTAAGTAAATATGCAGTATGACTCTGCATCATGCATCACTGTAAAATGTGTAACTATAAGCCCCTAAATATTTTATAACAGTAGTACAGGAAGCAGGGGTGTGGGTGTGTGTGTGGGGGGGGGGGGGGGGTGGAACTGAGTTTGGTTGGGGGAGGCACAAAAAACTTGGAATGAACATTTGTTGAATGAAAAAACGGATTTAACAAAAATGGGAAGGATGGCGGGGGGAGGGAGGGATGGAGGGGGGGAGGGATGGATGGATGGAGGGGGGGAGGGATGGATGAATGGAAGGGGGTAGGGATGGGGGGGGCGGGGGGCAAATTGCAATCTCTTCATGGGGCAACATTTGTATTGACACACCATCTCCATCCACGTCCACGCTCCTCAGGATCCGCTCACACACCTCCTCCACGCTCAGCTGCTGCTCCCCCTGGTTCATCATCGAGGTCTTCTTGATCCGGTAGATGCTCTGAAAGACCCCACAGAAACAACTCCGTCTGATGACGTTCTTGGATACCATGATAACGTTTGTCAGTTATCACAACTCGTGTGGGACCAAATGGACACAACACTACACCCTGGGAGCCCACACGTTTTGACAACTAGGTTACTTACTTGACATTTCCATGCCGTTATACCTAATTTCCATGACGAAATAACTCTAAATATCGTGACATTTCTGCATGTACATCGTAAAGGTGAGGATAAAATATGGCAATATTTATAACAGTGGGCCTACGGGTTAACTGTGTGAAGATTTTTTCAATGACGTCCATCACCTCTCCAAGACGTTAACAAGTTCAAATGCAAACTTAACGTTCCCAATGAATGACTTAAGATAATATTTTAAACCGTATTTTACAACCATTGATATTTCCTTTCCTGCGTCTTCTTGAGTTGAGGTTAAAACCTCATATTCATCCTAAAGACCCGTCTTCACCCCTGCCCCCGTTTACTAAGCTGAAACACCAACAAGGATGTCTGTTTGCTTACATCAATGATCGACCGCAGTTCCTTTCTGTCCACATAACCGTTTCCATCTTTATCATAAACCTTAAACGACCAGCGTAGTTTGTGTTCCAAGTCCCCACGAAAAACTAGATTCAACGCAGCCACAAATTCCAGGAAATCAATGGTGTTATCCTGCAAGAACATTCAACACATAAAACATCCAAGCAAAATATCCAACTTTAGTGTTTTCTCCTTTAAAAATACCACATCACCTCACCCCGTTCTTGTCGAAAGCTCTGAACATGCTCTCCGCGTACTCTGAAACTTCCCCCGTGGGGTCCACGCCAAAAAAACGCTTGAACTCGTGAAGAAACAGAACACCACTTGGACATTCCGTCAAAAACTTTTTGTACATATCCTGAAGAGCTTTCACCTCGATCTCCTGCTCATTCTGCTCCGTTGGCTGTGTTTGCCCCATGTTCAGCAGGCCGGCAGTCCTGCTGGCCCGGGCAGACGCTCTCCTGTGGGCTGAATGAGTGAACGGTGTTACATCATGGTAAGACCTACAGCATTCATCAGGACAGCTCAGGACAGCTTCACATATAGAGCAGATGATTAGAGTAACTCCAGGACTTAAGTTTATTTGTGTTCTCTGTGTTTGGCGCCCTGCCGGGAGATGTGCCTGGCGTCACAGAGTGATGTAGGCCTAGTTGGCAGCTCACTGGTGATAAGACCATTTCGGGTAACATGAGTAATGATACAACATGCAGTATTCTTTTCACTTCAGAGAGAGTATTGATAGAAGATTGTTTTGGTGCTGCTTTCATTGTTAAATGACATGCGTATTAATATGTATTTATTATTTAAATTAATTAATATCTGCAAATAATGTCAGATAGGCCTACAAAGATTTCGTCCTGCCTATAATATAGCTAATATATCATCCCAAGCACACCTCAATTACTTTTCTAATAATTTCATGTATCTCTGTAATTGGTCCAGCTGGGTCTGATATGGAGACTTCTGAAAACACACTTTGTAAGAGAGAATATGACATAATAATGCTTAAGTTAATACCATCGCCCTGGTTTGAGTAACCAGTGAGGAGTTGAGGTGTGTTCCTGCTCTCTGGTCTGAGTAACCAGTGAGGGGTTGAGGTGTGTACCTGCTCTCTGGTCTGAGTAACCAGTGAGGGGTCGAGGTGTGTACCTGTTCTCTGGTCTGAGTAACCAGTGAGGGGTTGAAGTGTGTACCTGCTCTCTGGTCTGAGTAACCAGTGAGGGGTCGAGGTGTGTACCTGTTCTCTGGTCTGAGTAACCAGTGAGGGGTTGAGGTGTGTACCTGTTCTCTGGTCTGAGTAACCAGTGAGGGGTCGAGGTGTGTACCTGGTCTTGGCGTCTGTTCCTCCCCGTTTTCTGTCGTGTCACTTGTTCTGTACTTGTTTCCAGGTCTTTAGGGCAACAGGTTAAGGGATTCCTGAAGTATAAGACCAAGATCAGGAGAAAACCTTAAGAACTAATAGAGAAGCCGTACGATATGGCATTGTTCCACTTCTCAGTCTCAGTGCAGTTTGGTCAACATAAAAAAGTACTTGGTATTTTCTCTGCAGTCTGCCTGGTGAGAGTGGTGTCCTCCATTAGCCCCCCTTCCCCCTGGATCCCCAGACTTACTTAAGAAGATCTTTGTAATTCTAAACCTCCAGAGTTGGTATATCAAGGTCACTTAATAGGATTGCTCCAACGCCAGGATAATGAGCTAAACCTGGCTTTGGGCGAGGCACAACCAGGACACTTCTTAGCTGTCTGCCTGATATCTGCCTTTAATCATGTAATAATAATAATGTTAAATAATGTCTTATTTAGCATATGCTTTTGTTAAACTACATGGGTGGGTGGCGGTTAATCTGTGACCTCGATCTCTAATCTAATGCCCTGCCCCAACCCCACCTGTCTATAGGATTTACTGGTTGTGTTAGCAACTCAAATTGATTGATGTTCAACCACAGACTATTTATGGTGGTGTCAGGCCTCCCTTCCTCTAATCCAGACCTGGGTTCAGTTACTAGTAAATACTGTGTGAATACAGTAAACATCCACATCATAAAGGGTTTGGCAGGACAGGCCCTCACACAGGTGGCATAAGGAGAAGTCTTTATAGTCAGCTTGAAGGATATTCTAAAAACTTTTATAATGACTAGGATTCCACACGTACTTACACTTGTGGAATTAATACAATTCCATATATCCTTACACGGGTATTTAATATTATTCCATAGGTATTTACACTTGTGTTCAACTGTGTAACAATGTTAGCTGTAGAATCAAATTTGTAATATTTTAGGGGTGGGAATCTTTTGATACCTCACGATTCGATTCTTGGGGTCACGAATCGATTCGCGAATTTTTGCATTTTTTAATAAAAAAAATAAACATTTGTTGCATTTGCGAATCGATATGAATCGCTAGAAGACTGAATCGCGATTCAAATGTGTATTGATTCCCCCCACCCCTATACTTTTTTTTTGTACCACCAAAATAAAACTGGTGAGGATTAAATCTGATGTTGTTACAGAGCATAAAAAACACTGGTTTATGGGATTTCAGTTTGATGTTTGGGGACTTTTATTTTGAAATGGGAAGCAATTGAAAACTTTCTTCCTGTCATGAATGTTGAAGACCAATGTAACTGCTACAGACGGATCTTTTACACAGCATCCACGTCTGACGCCATCTGGAAGTGTGGTCTAACGAGACAGACGAGGACGCCCGTCTGCATGACAAGGTGGACGTGTCCAGACCACTTTCACCACAAGGACAAAAAAAAAAACACTTCTGGACACCAACAGGAAATTAACAAGCATCGCTTCATTCAAGTAACCAGGGCAACCGGGTTAAACATGTCTCCTGCCTCCCAGTGACCCTCCCAGTGGCCCTCCCAGTGACCCTCCCAGTGGCCCTCCCAGTGGCCCCCCCAGTGGCCCTCCCAGAGAGAGGTTCACGTCAGCACACCCCCATGTGGTTTCAGACAGACCAGCGCAGAGATGGATATCCACCTGGACATGCATGTAGGACTCCAGTACAACAGTTGAAGAGCTGGGCAGAGCTTGGTTTTACATAGGTACAGTGTTGGTCATTCAATGCGAAACACATGCCTGTTTTACAAAAGCTGAAAAACATACAATTGAAAAGATTCTCATAACAAAACATTGGCTTTAAAAATAGACCATTATGTACACACACACACACACACACACACACACACACACACACACACACACACACACACACACACACACACACACACACACACACACACACACACACACACACACACACACACACACACACACACACACACACACACACACACACACACACACACACACACACACACACACACACACACACACACACACACACACCTATATATTCATAAAAACAATTACAAACTTCATATACAATTTAGGCCATTTTTAAGGTTGATTTAACTTCAACCAAATGATACATGTCAATTTGACTTTTCCCTCTTTAAGGCAGCCTGAGTCTGTAGGACAAAAAGATAAAAAACTCAAAAGAACACGACAGGTGCGTCAGTCCAGTCCTGCGTTTCCCTTTATAATAGTGCTCCTTCTCAAAACAAATACAAAATAAAAACACCTTTAAAAGATTCAAATATAAATAAGCTCCAACTCGTTGGTCCAAAACCAGATAGTAGCTGTGTGGTTTCAACTGTGGCACTAACCCCCCTGACCCCTCCAACCCCTGACCCCAGGGTCAGACGACGTCCGGGTGGCTGAACAGGGGCTGGTCCCGTCCGGGGAGGTGCTGCTGGCTCCAGTCCCCCTGGGGGGGCTTGAGAAGCCCACAGCAGCGCAGCTGGAAGAAGGAGGCCAGGTTCCTCCCCACCCCCTGACTGCAGAGGGGGGAGGAGGGAGACAGAGATATAGACACACACACACACTCGCTTTTCAAAACAGCAAATATGTCTCCCGCCTACATTTAATTAAGAAAATGACATTTAAAGGCCACATCCAAACAGCTGTCCCACCCACATCTGAAAATAACCCTCCGCCCCTGGAGGGATGAGTGAGCAGGTTGGAAATCCCCCGGGACCCTGACTGAGAAGACTTACTTGTAGGGGTTCTGCCTGAGAGAGAAGGGATGAGGGAGTTTCCTCTGGTAGAACATGAGGTTGGTCCTCTCTGCTGTGGTCAGGCCGTAGAACGCAATCTGCTCGGACACACGCATTCAAAGAACTGATGCATAACTGTGCCTCACTCACACACACTCTCCCTCTCCCTCTCCCCCCCCCCCCACACACACACACAAACACGCTCTCTCTCCCCCTCACACCTGGTGCAGCTGCAGCAGCAGGGTGATGGAGGCCCAGGTGGTGTGGAAGAGGGCCAGGCAGCCGACTCCCAGCACCCAGGGAGAGCAGCTCAGCAGCTGGGCGGCAGCGCTCCACAGCCCCACCTCCTGGTAGTGCAGGGGACAGCGCTTCCACCAGTCTGCAGGGCACAAACACATGACCGTGTAGGTTAGGGCTGGGCGGTCTGGCCTCCAACGTACCTCACAGGACCAGCGAGTCACTCACAGGACAGACACCCGTAGAACACCCAGACTCCCAGCAGAGTGAGGGAGAGGAGGAAGAGGAGGAAGAAGTGATGGTTCCTGGCACCTGAGCAGAGAGACATGGACATGTCATCAGCTGGACTCAACGGACTAAAGCACAACCGTTCAGGACGATTAATGATTCATGTGAACAGTGTGACCCTTCACCAATGCAGCCGTTGATCCACACAGAGTGGTGGTCCTGCCTCGCCACACAGGCATCACAGACGTGGCAGTGATTGGCTCTCACGGGCTTCTTGATCTGCATACGACACACAACCAACCAGTCAGCTGTCACGTATCTTGAGTTGTATCTGGTTCATGCTTTACAGATGGCAGACGCGCCACGCAAAGGTGACAGCGTAGGGATACTCACCATACAGGAAGTGCAGAATATTCTGGGATCCAAGCAGCCTGCCTCTGCCAGAACAACTATATTCTGTGGGGACAGATCTGGCCAATCAGATGCTTCCACGTAGGAAATGAACATATTCACAGAAGGACTACTAGCTTGGGTGTAGTTAGAACTATAATCTATAAAACATTATAGATCGACCCCTCCCTCCCAACCCTTGTCCATCCATCCACTCATATCCTCACCATCTTCTTCTCCTCTTCGGTGGCTCTGACGGTTCCAGGGTCGGTCCTGCAGGAGCGGAGGTAGTAGTACAGCAGCGCTGTGGCATTCAGCGTGAACAGCACCTGCACCACGGCACTAGGACCATGTGGACGCCAGGGGTCAAGGAGCAGCACAACGTCCCCTTGGACACCTCACATTACATTTATTCATTTAGCAGACACTCTTATCCAGAGCGACTTACAGTAAGTCAGTGTTTCCCCTACCATTATATTAGGGGGGCACCCCGCCCCCCCAACGGCCCCCCCCGCCCCCCCTGGAAGGTCAAGTCACGGCCAGGAATCGAACCAACAACCTTCTGATTAATAGCCCGACTCCCTAACCGCTCAGCCATCTGACCCAATATAACTGTTTCACCAGTCCTGTTAAGCCTTTGGTAAGCTACCATGTCATACTGTTGTTGAGATGTCTTGGCACTAACCACTGACATACTGTTTGTCCCAGATAAAGGTGTCTGCTGAATGAATGAACAGCCAGTGTGAGGCGGAAGGATATCAGGCAGGAACCACAGGCACCAGGTCACCAGCATCCAGAACACAGACGCCATGAGAGACGCCGCAGGAATCAGGGACAGCATGGTGTGGTTCATCACCTTCCTACACACACACCCACACACACCACACACACCACACACACCACACACACCACACACACACACACACACACACACACACACACACACACACACACACACACACACACACACACACACGAGAACAAAGTCTTATACTTTTGGCTTCCACTGTTCTCCTGCGTTCCGACAAGCCTGGTCATATTTATGCTCAGCTTATGTTAAATGTAGTAAATTAAGTACTCAAGAATTCCTTAAGTAAATTAAGTATTCAAGTATTCATTGAGTAAATTAAGTATTCAGGTATTGATGAGGTAAATGATGTATCCAGGTGTGGCAGTATTCAGGTGAGGAGTGAGATGGGACGGGTGTGGCAGCATTGTGAGAGGGGACAGGTGTGTGGTACCTGCAGAACAGGTTGACTCCGGCCAGCACACAACCCAGCAGGAGACTCTTGAGCAGCCAGGAGTCAGAGCTCCAGTCCAGGATGACGCCCACACTGCCCAACACCGCCACACACAGCAGGAACTGCACACACACCTGGGGATGAGGAGGGATGATACTGTATTTAGCAGATTCTCAATGTGAGGGTGTGTGTGTGTGTGTGAGGTGTGTAAGCAAGTGTGTGTGTGTGTAGCCTGTATCAGGTGTGTGTGAATGTGTGTACCTTGTATCTGGTGTGTGTTTGTGTACCCTGTATCTGGTGTGTGTGTGTGTGTACCCTGTATCTGGTGTGTGTGTGTGTGAGTGAGTGTGTGTGTGTGTGTACCCTGTATCTGGTGTGTGTGTGTGTGTGAGTGTGTGTGTGTGTGTGTGAGTGTGTGTGTGTGCGTGAGTGTGAGTGTGTGCGTGAGTGTGTGTGAGAGTGTGTGTACCCTGTATCTGGTGTGTGTGTGTGAGTGTGAGTGTGAGTGTGTGTGCGTGTGCGTGTACCCTGTATCTGGTGTGTGTGTGTGTGTGAGTGTGAGTGTGTGTGCGTGTGCGTGTACCCTGTATCTGTGCAGCAGGCGTAGGCAGCGGGAGCCAGAGCGGAGCCGGTCCAGTCTGACGAGGTTCAGGGTGTGGACCAGCAGGGGGCTGTTCACCTGGTGGGCCAGCTCCAGGGGGGTGTGGCCCTGGACACACACACACACACACACACAGGTAAACACACACACACACACAGGTAAACAGACACACAGACACACACAGGTAAACATACACACAGATGAAACAGAATGTGTAGTGTATGTGTGAGAAAGAGGGAGAGTTTGTCTGTGTGAGAGACATAGAGTGCGTGTGTGTATGAGTGTGTCTGTGTGTGAGAGAGGTGTGTGAGTGTGAGATGTGTGAAACAGAGTGTGTGTGTTCCACTAACGTTGCTGTTCTCTGTGTCCACGCTGGCCCCCGCCTCCAGCAGGACATGCGCTGCGTCCACGTTCCCTGCCAGCACAGCGCAGTGGAGCGCCGTGTTCCTGCTCTGGTCCACCGCGCTCACAGACGCGTTACACTTCACCAGGAAGCTGCTGGGCTCCGTCCTGACACACAGGTTCAACACAGTACAACTTTATTAACCAACCAGGACGGAAGCATTTCACCGCCCGTTAAAAAGATTAGGTTCATGTTCCGTACATTCTTCATTCACTAAAGAGGTTCTAGATTTATGTTGTACACTCACTAAAGGTTTTCTACATTCATTTAGTATATTCACTAAAACCTTACATGGTATTAATACATTCACTCCAAATATACTGACAGTATACTTTGTGTTTAGAAGTCCTTACAGCACACTAATCAGACGAGGGTTTGATCACGTCTTGGTGAAGTGACTGTTGAGGGATTTCAAACCAAGCTTCACCTTAAACCTCGTGTTCTATCCCAGACACATGCTCAGGGAAGAGAGAGTACAACTCTTCAACAGCAGTGTGTGTTCTCTCTCTGATGTGACAGATGAAAACGTTACCCGATGATCTTCTGTGCTGCCAGCATCAGCGGCGTCTGTCCGTTGTTGTCGGGCAGATCCACCTCCTGCAACGCCACAGAAACAGGATCTTCGTCAAGGACAGCTCGACACGGGGAGGGGGTCAGAGGCGCACATTAAAATGTATCCACTGGCTGGACCCCAGTAGACCTGGACACGTCACCTACCAGGGGCCTGTTCCATAAAGCGAGTTTACAGAATAAACCAGGCTCACGTCAGATACTTTCCCTGACAAGCCTGGCTTACTGTGTAAACTTGCATTTTGGAACAGGCCCCAGGTTAGAAACAGACTAATTAAAGAGAAATACATCCACCCCGCTCAACAGAGACCTCAGTATCATTTAACTACAGATCAATAGGTCTCTGGTTCAAATTCCACCCCTGCCGCCCTCCCTTTCGTACATCTCTTTGGATGAATAAAACATCAATGTAAGTGTTCTGTGAGGCAGACCTGTCCCTTGGCCATGAGGTAGGCAGCGATGGGCATGTGCTGGAAGAGGACGGCCAGATGGAGGCTTCGGTAGCCCTCGCCATCCGGCAGCGAGGGGTCGGCGCCGTAACGCAGCAGCTGGATCACCATGGAGAGGTGGCCCTGCCTGGAGACACACACACAGAGCCGCGTCGTCAAGGAGACCGCGTCGTCAAGGAGACCACGCCGTCTGTATCCAGACTGCTCTACAGACTGTGTCTCTTTAACAAGCATGTGTTTAACAAGTGTCTCCTAACTGAAAATACTAATGTAACATTGAAAAAGAGACTGTATACAATTATCCTCTAACCATTCCAAATAGCATTGTACTTACGTTTCTGAGAATCAACATGAAGTGGAAAAGCACCCATAAATCATGTAAAAATTCCAACTGAATGATAAGCAATGTAAACACTGCATACCCCTACCAACCACACCCACACACCCACACGTGTTAGGTTGTCACCTTATGGCCCAGTGCAGTGGTGTGGAGTTCAGGTCACCACCAAGCTGGTCTATGACAGCACCTTTAGACATGTAGTACCTTCATAGAAACACAAGATACCATCGAACAAACAACATCACAATAATGACTCGTGTTCATAATGCTGACATCGTATCCTCTAAACTTGTACAACCTGTGTGACAACATCCAGTATGATCAATAAAGACATGAACATTTGCACTACAAGATAAGGTTTGCTGAGCGAAGACCTGAGGATGATGTCAGGTGTGTTAGTGTTGAGGTGCTAGCTGCTAGCTCCTGATCCAGGTGTGTGTTAGTGTTGAGGTGTAGCTGCTAGCTCCTGATCCAGGTGTGTGTTAGTGTTGAGGTGTAGCTGCTAGCTCCTGATCCAGGTGTGTGTTAGTGTTGAGGTGTAGCTGCTAGCTCCTGATCCAGGTGTGTGTTAGTGTTGAGGTGTAGCTGCTAGCTCCTGATCCAGGTGTGTGTTAGTGTTGAGGTGTAGCTGCTAGCTCCTGATCCAGGTGTGTGTTAGTGTTGAGGTGTAGCTGCTAGCTCCTGATCCAGGTGTGTGTTAGTGTTGAGGTGTAGCTGCTAGCTCCTGATCCAGGTGTGTGCTCCTTACTTGACCACTTCAGTTCGGTTGTTGATGGCGGCCCAGTGCAGCAGAGACACGTTCTCCTTGTCCGGCTGCCTGACATCGTACCCAGCCTCCACCAGCTCCTTACAGCGCTCCAGGATCCCAAACCTGCACAGGGCCAACCCAGCAGCAGCTCAGTGGGAGATGAACTGACTGGAGATTGTAAAATTGCAAGTTTGAATCCCCCCCACCACCACCTGTATGTCGCTTTGAATCAAAGTCAAAGTGTCTGCTAAATCAACATTGTTATTATCATCTGTGAAACTGTCAGGTGTTCTCTAACACATTAGACAGGAAGAAAAGAGTGTTTGGCTGATATTCTGTTTTGACAGTTTAGAAATGTGTTCCCTTTTCATAAAGCATTCCACTGCATCGCTTTGTGTGAACTGGCAGGAACTGGCAGTGTGACTACATCAACCACACTCTGCATGACCCCTTTAAATCACAAGAAGGAGTTTGAACTCTTCCTAACAGCCCAGGACTTATTGACATGGAGCAAACAAAAAATTGAGTGTAGTGTATGTAAATGCATACACATACCTAGGATATACCCATGTTGGGAAACTAGTGACCTCACCACAGATAGCGTATGTGCTGCTTGTCATTTGAGTACGGCTCAATAAAGGGTATGGCTGCAGATAAAGAGGTAACAGGTTCAAATCCCCCCTGTGCGTTGCTTTGGATAAAGGTGTTACTGATTACATGACTTGACGACGGCATTACAGATGCGAATCAAACCTACTGTGTAGCTTTCACAATATCCCAGCTGCTGCTCTCGTCCATGTGTGACCGTTTCTTGGGTTGTTGCGTCGGGTCCATCATCTGGTCTGCCCTGGCACCAAACTGACCGTGGAACCCCGGCATTAGCCCGTGTGTCGCCCCACTAAACCCCTGCACCTTGGGCCCGTGGCTGTGCCCCCCGTGTCCGTGGCAACTTTCACCCATGTGACTGTGTGAATGGCCCTGTGTGGCACAAAACGGAAAACGAGCATTAATCTACAGCCGCTAAATTCTGCCTATTTTCTTTCTCTTCCATGGGCTTTCTATATACAGAATCTGCGTGTCGCTTAGCATAAAAGCGTCTGTTAAATGAATAAAATGTCACGTGATTATCTAATTTCCAAGCCTAGCAGTACACCTCCTGGTGAAAGTTAGATTATTTGATCAAACATAAAAATATAGATGTTATTAATGTGAGGTAGGACGAGGTAGCTGCCACACAAAGTTTCGTTCTGTGATGCATGCAGGGCCAACATCCGGCGAGGCTGGTACTGTAGGGTTAGTAATGTTTTGCACCTTGGCTGTACTAGTTATGATGTTAGCATTATCGATACTACCAGCAATGCCAAGGGTTGTGTGCAGCTAACTAACGATAACGACGTTAGTGATGTCTACCAGCAGGATTGTACTGTAACACACCAAGCTGGTAGCTTTCACCTTTTTCGCGTATAGCTTGGCTAGTGCTAGCTACTGTACCATTTATTTTGTTTACAAAAATATACGCATACTACAGTAGGTTAATGTAAAGGAAACTTACAACGTTGTCTCCTCTCCAATCCATGTTGACAGAAACGAAACCGATGTACTACTTCTTGCTCCGGTAGCTAACCACCTAACCGATTCCTCTTCCTTCTTAAATTCAACTTCCTGGTTGGGCAAGAATGCATTTGATTGGGTCAACAGTTTTTGCCCCACCCCTATGTCCTCCTTTAAAAACAATGTAGTATTTTTTATTTTCTGTTCTATTTTCTGTCCTGTTATCTGTCCCACTTTGGAAGTAGACCTTAATAAAAGGCCGATATACTTCTACAGTAGTTGGTCAAAATGTTTTTGTTAAGCTACCGTAGCCTAGGTAACCAGGGCCTTATGTTATGACACTTAACTGTTGTTTTGATTGCAGTCATAGCAAATGAACGAGCGGCAAGCAAAATCAAGTCTGATAGGCTATTCTTTTAAATCATTCGACCGACAGAATATGACTTAACTTTAGAGCTTTTTGGGGTTAAACAAAGTTTATAAAGTAATATATTGGAATGATATAACAAAATTGAACTAGCCTACATCATGTAGCCTATATGTGATAGTAGGCTATTGCAAACAACTCCATGTAAATTCCTTGTAAACATTCTTCACAGGCAATGTTTCCATCTAGTTGGAATTCGTCCCTCTCCTATTTTGAGCAGCAATCAAGAGAAACCTGAACGTTAATCACCTCAAAAGTGGGTGAATGTGATCCCGCCATTTCACCTGACACACCCGTCCCTGAAATATAGGCCTGCCCTACAGAGATGCTAATATGCTAATCGATTAATCTAAAAAAACACAGAAGCTGGCTGATGGCCGTGTAACCAATTTGTTGTTGTTTTATTCAGGTGGTAAATATTTCAGCTGTGACTTGGAAATGTAGTGTGAGCCACCAGGGATCGTTTGTCCAGAATAAGGTAAGACTGAGGCAACGTGAGAATGAAGTTGCAATCGCTACTGAACCTGTTGGGCATTCCAGTTTTCCAAGTTTGAGTTTCTGTCAACGGATATTATAGATATTCGATTAGGAATAGGAATTTTACTTACTACATATAGCCTACAGATCTATAGAGATGTTGATGTTTTGGCGAAACTGTGTGATAGGCTATAGGTGGAAAGTGTCTCTTGTGGACGAGTGCTTCTGCGGGATTGATGGCCTACCTTACCAGACAAAATTACTTTTTTACTCTTCTGTTTTTTAAAAGGCCCACGAGCCTCACAATATTGGAACAGTGGATCCGGTGAGATGTGGAATAGATGATAAATAGCGCCACGGTAGCTAACCTCATTTAAAAGATGATGGAATAGCAAGAGATGCAGTTGATAAACACTCACTAAATCTCTTTCTCTCCGTCAACAGCAGGCCAGTCACCCTCAGCCCCAGACTTAGACGGTAAATACGAATGGATCAATATTTCGCTCAGGGGATGGGTACAACTCAGTGTTAGAGCATTTCACTGTAGACCAAGAGGTCGCTGGTTCACAAACCGCCGGTAATACATTATTACGTTACATTATTATCAAATAATGGTGGTGCTGTTCTGGGACACCACCACTAGATGGCGCCATCTCATAAACATTGAGGAAATGAAGCAACGTCTTTGCTGTCAGTACCCTACTTCTCATTTTGTGTTAAAATCAATATGATTTTATACAGGCTGTATGTTTCCATCTAAACAGTCATAATACATTACAAAGCTTAGGTTAACACACAACTTTACTACCTGTCACCGTTTATATTTACAGGAATGTCCCGTGGCTGGAACAAACCAATTCAGACTGTGACCCCCCTGGATAGAGTGGATTTAGATGCTGGGTTGCAGGGTCGCAGGTTCATTCCACACCAACCACACCTGGGAATCAAGAAAGGGTAGAAAGACAAAAGAGAGTTGACGCTCTAAGAGTCTGCTAAATGACTAAATGTAACTCAACAGCGCGTGTAAATTACAGATGAATCTGGAGGGCGTCACTACGAATATCGCACCTTATTAGCATCCATACATAGTACTAACCGTACTTGTATGTATGTCCCCAAAGTGCAAATTATTCGGATGGATTATCAGTATAGCTAATATTTAACACTTTATAAGAAATAAACTCCTGAGTTAACTTTAAGCGTATATATTAGCCTATATTACAGCTAGAAAAAGTCTTCTGGCTAATACAATAAATTAAATGAAAAGTTTAATAGACTTGCTCTCAAAAGATGGTAATTTGTGTTTATTTACATCCACAGGTCTGCTCAACTGGAGGGGCTTATTTCATTAGAAACTTGAACAAATCAAGAAGTGAAAGGAAGGTGTGAGCCCATCAGTGTGAAAGACTGAACAACACATGTACTTTTTCATTTGTCTTTCTCATTATCCACAGAAATCCAGTTATTTTACCTAGCCAATAAAAAATCTTCTTCACATCAATTCCATACTCTCTTGTATAAAGAAATCTCCCACCCGGGAGAAGATGCATTTTTCCCAGATCATCTCAAGGTTTTATCATCCCAGCAGAAACAGATCCACACGAATCCAGTTACTCTCTGAATATGCGCTACTTCTTTAGTGATTAATCTTCTTTACCCAGAAATGCCAGAGATTTGGTCTGGAAACATAACTCTTTATCACCTCAGCCATGGGACCTTCTAGCTGGGTGTGTTACAGTCATGGGGGGGTTGTAGGGAGAGGATTGGAGTGTGTGTGGTGGTGGTGGTGGGGGGGGGAGGGAGTGGAGAACTGGTGTGTGTGTGTTTCTGGGCTCCTGCAGCCCCCCTCCCTCCTCCCCCCTCCCTCCTCCCTCCTCCCTTCTCCCCCCTCCCTCCTCCCCCCTCCCTCCTCCCCCCTCCCGGCCCCCCTCTCAGCCCCCCCTCCCGGCCCCCCCCTCCCTCCTCCCTTCTCCCCCCTCCCTCCTCCCCCCTCCCGGCCCCCCTCTCAACCCCCCTTACGCCTCCCCCTCCCCCAGTATCTCCAGAGAAGCTTCTGGAGAGGAGTGTGAGGAGGCCCCTGCTGATCGAGAAGTTAATTACGTTAATGAAAAGTTCGCGTGGCAATTGGGATCCCAGCAGAGAGCTGCTCTGGATCCAGGCGCTCCTGTGTGAGGAGGGTGGCTGAATGCTAAGCTGCTCCACGCACCAGACAAGCTCTCAGGCTCGTGCCAGGAGACCGCTGCCCATCTTACTCTCATATTACATTTTATTATTTAATCTTTCATCCGACGCAGCAGGCACGAGCAGTGCATGTTTAATCGTGGATGTTGTGGAGGATTGGGGGCATCAGGGTTTGAACCCTGACCCCCTGGTGTGACCCCGCTGACCTACACCCTCTTGTGGTCTTCATGACCATGTTGGAGGTTTTCTCCTCCGAAGGTGAGATCTCCAGACCAACACGTTAGACGGCCACTTGAACACATCCACACCCCCAAACCTCCTGGGGCCCAGCTATCCAGGAAATGAGAGATGGAGGACAACAAAAGAGGAGGTTCAAATCGCCTCCTCCCTCCCTCCTCCCCCTCCTTCCTCTCCTGCCAAAGGTCAATGGCAGGGTCAGAGGTCAGACCCAGACACCCCAGACAGTGGGATGAGGTCAGGGGTCACTGACAAACACCCTGTTTGACCTCTTCAGAATGACAAAGTAGGGGTGTAGAAAGAGATGAATAGAGAGAGAGAGAGAGAGAGAGAGAGAAAGAGAGAGAGAGAGAGAAAGAGAGGGAGAGGGGGAGAGAGAGAGAGAGGGAGGTAGAACAAACGGTCATCCTATTGTGTGTCTCTCAGAGTTTTAATAAAAAAGGGCTCTAGGTGGTTTGGCATCTGTCTCTGACAAGCATTACTTTAACTTGAGTTGACCGCAGCAGTGACTGTTTGACATGAACACATTCCTGAGTTCCTCCAGTCTGCTGGTGTGTATGTGTGTATTTGTGTGTGTGTGTGTGACTCAAATAATTCAGGGAGGACAGGAGGAAAAGCACCAGCTATGTAGTGTAACATGTCCAGAAGGTTCTTACGCCTGAGAGAGATTCCCTCCACCTCCTCCTGGTGCCTTGCCCTGCCATGCCCCTGCCTCTTCCCCTTCCCCTGCCCTGCCCCTGCCCTGCCTCTACTCTACCTCCTCCTGGTCTCCAGCTCTGCTCTGCCTCATCCTGTTAGCTCCTAATCACCATGCAGAATGGTGCAACAGTCTGTTTCTTTGATGCTTGGATGTGTGTGTGTGGGGGGTGATAGGGAGAGAGAGTGTGTGTGTGTCTGTGCTCAAACTCTCTTTTGTGTGTGTGTGGGGGGGGTGATAGAAAGTGAGAAGAAGAGTGTGTGTGGGTGAGTGTGTGTGTGTCTATCATCCTCTGGCAGAGACCCTGTGCTTGGCTTGGATGGTTAACAAGGTCAGTGCGTGTGGTGTGTCCCCGCTGTGTGTGGTGTGTATGTGGTGTGTGTGTGTGTGGTGTGTGTGTGGTGTGTGTGTGTGGTGTGTGTGTGTGGTGTGTGTGTGGTGTGTGTGGTGTGTGTGTGGTGTGTGTGTGTGGTGTGTGTGTGGTGTGTGTGTGTGGTGTGTGTGTGGTGTGTGTGGTGTGTTTGTGTGTGGTGTGTGTGTGTGGTGTGTGCGTGTGGTGTGTGTGTGGTGTGTGTGTGTGGTGTGTGTGTGGTGTGTGTGTGGTGTGTGTGGTGTGTTTGTGTGTGGTGTGTGTGTGTGGTGTGTGCGTGTGGTGTGTGGTGTGTGTGTGGTGTGTGTGTGGTGTGTGTGTGTGTGGTGTGTGTGTGGTGTGTGTGTGTGGTGTGTGTGTGGTGTGTGTGTGGTGTGTGTGTGTCTGCCATGCGCTATGCTGTGTCTATGTGGGGCAAGGAGGGATTTTCTGGGCTCTACTTTCCTGTGTCCAGGCCAGAGTGCCAACCAGAGAGCAGGGGAGGGGGGGGGACGACGACATCAAAACAAAAAGGGCAGCGGGGGTGATAATCCTGCCTAATGCCCCCTGTCTGCCCCTGTCTGCCCCTGTCTGCCCCTGTCTGCCCCCACGCTCCTGTGAGTGGCAGAATGAGGGCAGGCATGCGAGAGGTTAGCTGCTGGTTGGAGTGCAGCACTCAGGGGAACAGCCACTCTCCAGCCCCCCCGGCCAGCCTCCCCTCCAGCCCCCTGTCCAGCCCCCACGGCCAGTAACCCCTCCACTGAAAGACAAAAAGAGGGAGAGAGGACAGAAGAACAGAGAGGAAGAGAGAGGGAGAGAGAGAAAAGGAGAGAGGGAGGGAGAGAGGAGAGAATGAGAGCAGGAGAGAATGAGAGCAGGAGAGAATGAGAGAGGGAGAGAATGAGAGAGGGAGAGAGCAAGACATTGTTGGTGCTGATTCAGCAAGTCTATGGTCTGTATCCCCTCTCATGCATTATGTAATGGATCTGTGTTGACTGGACTGGATGGAGGTGGGGGTGGGAGGGGCGGTGAACAGTGGGATGCCCAGGAAAGATGCTCAGAGACTGGGCCTTTCTCCCTCCCTCCCTCCAGACTTCCCTCCAGACCTCCCTCCAGACTTCCCTCCAGACCTCCCTCCAGACCTCCCTCCCTCCAGACCTCCCTCCAGACCTCCTCCAGACCTCCCTCCCTCCCTCCAGACCTCCCTACAGACCTCCCTCCCTCCAGACCTCCCTCCCTCCAGACCTCCCTCCAGACCTCCCTCCCTCCAGACCTCCCTCCAAACTTCCCTCCCTCCAGACCTCCCTCCCTCCAGACCTCCCTCCAGACCTCCCTCCCTCCAGACCTCCCTACAGACCTCCCTCCCTCCAGACCTCCCTCCCTCCAGACCTCCCTCCAGACCTCCTCCCTCCAGACCTCCCTCCAAACCTCCCTCCCTCCAGACCTCCCTCCCTCCAGACCTCCCTCCAGACCTCCCTCCCTCCAGACCTCCCTCCAGACCTCCCTCCCTCCAGACCTCCCTCCGACCTCCCTCCCTCCAGACCTCCCTCCAGACCTCCCTCCCTCCAGACTCCCTCCCTCTCGACCTCCCTCCAGACTCTCTCCTTCTGTATCATCTGTTCCACATGTAGCCATGGATGGCTGCTCGGCCTTGATTACAACTCGCATCGTTTCCGTGCCGATAGCCTCTATCAGCCTCTATCAGCCTCTATCAGCCTCTATCAGCCTCTATCAGGGATGCAAATGATGCAGGACAGTCAGTAGCAGCACAACATGCACAGTAGCCATCACTGTGTGGTATTAAAACAGTGATCATTTGAGTAGTGTTCTGTGAAAGGTCTTTCTTTTCGTTCTGTTCTGTTTGCGTATTTCCCTGAGCTGTTAGTGCTTTCAGTTCAGCCTCATTTAACATCTGACACCTGAAAGTGCTGCGTCACACTCTCACCTATGAAGGCATACTGTATGTGCCTGACAAAAACCAGCCCTCATTGAGATAAACTCTCACCTTGAAAGGGGGTTATGTGC